>NC_063352.1:4536280-4549824 GCF_021869965.1 Rhincodon typus | reverse complement strand
AGCTTTCCTGCTCCTCTGATGCTGCTTGGCCTGCTGTGTTCATCCAGCTTTACACCTTGTTATCTCAGATTCTCCAGCATTGGCAGTTGCTACTATGTCTGACTCACTTATCTGCTGCTGTTGATAACATTTTTCAAGATGGAAGAATTGCTATTTTTACACTATTCATTAATCTGTAAATATGACTGACAACAATTATCAAAATGTTGTCCTGTGACAGACCATGTTATTTTAGAATTACAAAAAATTTTTTTTTCAGGAAGCATATTACAAATACATTTGCTCAACACTTTCAATTTTGAATTGTCATTGAAGATGCACACACCAGAGATTATCTAAAACATGAAAAATTCACAAAATATGGAACTCAGTTGTGGAGCAATTTTGAGGCTTTCTGCAGTTAAACAATATGACAAAATAACCAAGATATGAATCAAAAGGGTTTCAAAACTGGACCCACATTAACCAGTGTTTGATTACAGGCTTAATGCAATATGGATGTGCTACAACCTAGAAAATAATGCAGCCTGTATGTCAAACTATCTGTCATGTCTGTGCATGACAAACATCAAAGTTGTGAGGTAGTCTTATATGTATGATTTTGTTCAGCTACAATAATAACTGGAGGCAAAGTTGATTTTTCATCAGATAAAAGCAAAGGCATACAAAGGAATGAAAGAAAAAAAGGGCAATTTTAAACAAGGGGGCAAGGGAGTCACTTAACAAAGAATATTAAGGTAAGCAAATTTTATACCACATCACTGGAAAAATGCTTCAAAGAATTTAGCATGGAGCCCACGCTCATCACAGTCTAATAAAATTAATATCTCCAGAAACCAAAAATGAAACTAAACTAATATCTGAAAATAAATAAATCAAGACTAAGTACCAACATATTGCTGGTTAGATTAAACATTTACTCTCACTGTCTGCAGGTCTTCTTTAATAAAAGATTTAATGAACAGTGAAGATTATCTCAGAGTAGAATGGGACATTGATCAGATGGGCCAATGGGCTGAGGAGAGGCAGGAGGAGTTTAATTTAGACAAATGAGAGGTGTGGCATTTTGGTAAGGCAAACCAGGGCAGGTCTTATGCAGTTAATGGTAGGGCCTTTGGGAGTGTTGCTGAACAAAGAGGCCTAGAGTGTGAGTGCACAGTGTCTTGAAAGTGGAGTCACAGGCGGACAGGGTGGTGAAGGCGGCATTTGGCACTCTTGCCTTCATTGGTCAGAACATTGAGACTACGAGTTGGGATGTCATGTTGTGGCTGTTCAGGAGGTGAGGCCACTTTTGGAATACTGTGTACAATTATGATCACCCTTTTATAGGAAGGATGTTGTTAAACTTGAGAGGGTACAGAGAAGATTTACAAGGATGTTGCCAGGACTGGAGGGTTTGAGTTACAGGGAGAGGCCGAATAGGCTGGAGCTATTTTTCTTGGAGCATTGGACACTGAGGGGCAATCTTATAGAGGCTTATAAAATCATGAGGAGCATGGATACGATAAATAGCCAAGGTCTTTTTCGGAGGGTAGGGGACTCCAAAACTAGAGAACATAAGTTTAAGGTGAGAGGGGAAAGATTTATAAAGGACCTGAGGGGTAACTTTTTCACGCAGAGGGTGGTGCATGTATGGAGCAAGGTGCCAGAGTGTGTAGTGGAGGCAGATGCAATTACAACATTTAAAAGGCATCAGGATGGGTATATGAATAGAAGGGTTTAGCAGGATATCTGCCAAATGGGACTAGGTCAGATTGGGATGTCTGGTCGGTGCGGATGAGTTAGACAGAAGGGTCTGTATCCTTGCTCTATGACTCTTTTTTTGACATTAACCATTTTTACTATTTAAGTCAGTTGTCAATTTTGCACATTAAAAGCTTCAATCATACAGACTGCATGTTTCCCTTGGAACCATTCTGCACTTATATCCTATAATGTGTCACCAAATCTTCTTAAGAAGAAGAGATTGCAATGACAGAAAAGAGAATACATGGGAAATGCAGGGTTAACCAGGATAGGGTAGGTGGGTGGATCTGGATGGGATGCTCCTCAGAGGGTCAGTGTGGACTCGATGGGTCAAATGGCTTGCTTCGACACTGTAGGAATTCTGTGATTCTATGATATTTGTCTAATATTACATACTTTTTCTGACGTAATACTCCACGTTAATTACTGTGCATCATCTAGAAAAATTATTCCTAAAGCTAAGTTATAATAATTAATTTCTTTCTCGCATTATGTGTAATAGCAACATGATCCTAACTGATATCAGAACAATCTGAGTCAGTGAATAAATGTAGATTGGAATCTTTTGCTTCATGAAGAGGACAATGAATCTATAATCTACTATCAGGCAAGAATTTTTTTTTAAGCATCTAAATTCAACAAAATTTGTAAAAATTCACAATACATTGCTAACACAAAAAGCCCCAGGACAGGTTCCCTTTATTACTGTGGGTTCCATTCTTATCACACAATGGATAAGAATGGCATAACAGCATAAAAGCTTCCTCACTCTCTGCCTGCTTCAGAGAACGTGTTTGGTCACTGATCCAAGCTTATGTGCAAGAGTTCATACTACAAAGTTTTATGTAATTAGGTAAAAACTGACAATTAACCTTATAGTTGCTAGGAGGAGAGATTAAAAAAAAGTCCATGCTTTTCCTTGAGATTTGGAGTTAAAGAATATGACAAAAAAAGACACAAAAACATTGGAGGTAGTGCAAATAAATTTTACAAGTATAAAACCAGAACTGAGACTGAAGGTTGAAAGATGATTAAATAGAGGCCTTCAAAATTAGTAAGTGTTTGAACATTTTAGGGGAGGTTAGGTCAACACAAGGGGATAAAAGTACAGATATGTTGACAAAGTGAGATGAAGTGGGGGGGAATAAATTCATAAGGAGCATAAATATTAACATAGATCAAAAGGCCTGTGTCTTCACTATTACATCGTGTGGGCCCAGAGGACAGTAGAAGAAACACCATATCCAGTCACACACAGTTTCATTCAGGCTAATGTCACTGAATGCTGCAGTGCATAAGTTATATTCCCATCACAACACAGCTCAGGCTGAAGATTGTGAACTTACAAACAAATATAAAAAAGGAAAGCTTCAAATTGTACGCAGTTGACAATATTCACAATAAAGTAGCTGACTATCACACAATCAATTTTTAACTGGCAACTCCAAAGCTGACAAACAGTGTGCAACATTACTAGGAAGTCAATTAATAGCGGTGCTTCTCTGAACTTTTGAATGGCTGAAAAGCAGTGGGGACAGGGGTAGCTCATCAGAGACCAGGTAGATACCAAGACCGCATAACACTAATTGTGTGTGTCAATTTCATGCATGTAAAGCATGATCAGTTACTTCAGCGTTAGTTGGTTGCTGAACAGTTCTTCTTAGGGGATGCCTGTGGCAGAGGCCTTTGTGGTAATAGCTGTATCTCTAAGGGAGAAACCTAGTTGGATGGAAGCTCTCAATCTCTGCCTGCTTAACGAAAACTGAAAGAACTGTGGATGCTGTAAATCAGGAACAAAACAGAAGTTGCTGGTAAAGCTCAGCAGGTCTGGCAGCATCTGTGAAGAAAAATTCAGAGTTAACATTTTGGGTCTGGTGATCCTTCCTCAGAACTGGCAGTGTTCTGAGGAAGGGTCACCGGACCCACAATGTTAACTCTGATTTTTTTTCCTCACAGGTGCTGCCTGACCTGCTGAGTTTTTCCAGCAATTTCTGTTTTTGTCTCTGCCTGCTTAACCCTGAGGAATCTGCTTCAAGCTGCAGTACTTGCACTGGATGCTCAGCTTCAGTCTATCAGGTCTGTGGCTGCTATGTTGTCTGGTAGGAGGTATAACACTATCCCCATTTTAAGAAGTTCATCCTTCTAAGGTTCTGCCATGCTTCCAGTGGAAAGACCTACATAATTCTTTCTCTGCGAGTGACTTCACAATAGAAGCCCCCACTGATAGTTACTTCCAAACATCCAGTTGATACAAAGACAGTTTAATCAATAAGGGAATCAAGAGTTCTGGGGAGAAGACAGGAAAGTGGAGTTAGGGGTTATCAGATCAGCTACAATCTCACTGAATGGCGGAGTAGGCTCAAACTCAATAGACTATGACCTATTTCTGTTTCTAGGTCTTACGGACAGGAAGACTTTTGCATTGAAAATACCCTTGGTTCAACATTTGTCCTACAGTCTTGCTACTCTGCCAAGAAGGTTTTATTTTAAATTTGTTCATGGATGAAGACGTCTGCAATAGGGTTAGTGTGGGGGTTAGGCTAGCATTTATTGCCATTCCTAATTGCCAAGAAGCAGTTAAGCATCAGCCACATTATTGTGGATCTGTAGTCACATGTAGGCCAGACTGTGTAAGGATGGCAGTTTTCCTCCCTAAAGGACATTAGTGAATGGGATGGGTTTTTCTGATTATCGCCAATGGTTTCATGTTCAGTATTAGACTTGTAATTCCAGAGAGATTTTGAATTCAAATTGCACCACTGCAGTGGTGGCATTCAAACCTGGGTTGCCAGAACACTACTTGCATTAATAGTCATTTGGTAACACCACTAAGCCACTGCCTCCTGTATAGTGTAAGACCGGAAGACGTGGGATGGAAATAAACAAAACAGATTCTAGACAGAATCCTGAAAAAGAGGCTTACTTGAGGCCCCAATCGTGCAGTACTCTTGATGACAATTCAATAATGAAAATGAAGCCAGAGTTTAGCAACAAGAGGAAATACTGTAAACACTACTAACAACTGAAAAGATGACACAACCAGAGGTTTAAAGGAAACTATAGTTTTCCCAATTAAAAAGGAGCTTGAATCTAGTGTCAATAATTGCCTCAGTTAGTTTAATTTAAAGATAGAAACCGCTTTTGAAGTAAAAGATTAGCTTTCAAGCAACAGGTTTGAAAAATCGGACACTCAATTATGAATTGAAACAGTCTATCAAAGCAAAAAGATAGACTAACAAATAAATAGAGACTGACAGCTTCGTTAAACACAGACCAAGCTAACTGTCTGCTCTCTAACTATAGCAATGTTACTTCTTGTCCGTAAGCAAAATAAAAATTATCAATATCTAACATCAAAATTTTATCAGGGCAATGTTTGCTGGAATTTGACAAAACCAAAGTTAAACTGGAAAACTGAGCTCAGAAAATGGATTTCAATTAGTAAAATATGAGCTACCTCAGAAACAAAGGATTAAAGAATACCATTCATGCATATTTATAGAATATTGTAAAAAGGCAGGAGTAGGCCAGTCAGCTCCCCAAGCCTGCTCTAGATTTTGATAAGATCATGGCTAATCTGATTGTGGTCCCTACTTGTCCTGTCAAGAAAAGAGTTAATAAAAAAAGCATGATTGCTCACAGTCTTTTAAAACTCTCGAAATCCCTCCACCATGTTGTCACCTCCCAAATATGTACCTTTATTTCAGCAATTCCCCGTGTTATGATTCCAGTTAAGAGAATACAGGAAAGGTTGAGAGTTGGTAGGATCAGGACTATTGGACCAACATTATTTAAATTATTTTGTGGAAGAACTAAGGATAGGAAAATAAATGACAGGATTTCAGGCTAGAAACAACAAAAGGATCTTCACTATACAGGTGTTTGAACTTACCATAAGACATAAGAGCAGAAATTAGGTCATTCGGCCCATCGAGTCTGCTCCGCCATTCAATCGTGGCGGATAAGTTTCGCAACTCCATTCTCCTGCTTCCTCCCCGTAACCCTTCATCCCCTTGGCATTCAAGAACCTATTTGTCCCTGTCTTAAATATACCTGGCCTGCACAGCCTTCTGTGGCAATGAATTCCAAAGATTCACCACTCTCTGGCTAAAGAAGTTTCTCCTTATCTCTGTTCCAAAGGGTCTTCCCTGTGCCCTCAGGTCCTAATCCCTCCTGCCAATGAAAACATCTTCCCAACATCCACTCTGTCCAGGCCATTCAGTATTCTGGCAGTTTCAATTAGATTCCTCCTCATCCTTCTAAGCTCCATCAAGTATAGACCCAGAGTCCTCAAACATTCCTCATATGTTAAGACTTTCATTCCTGGAATCATTCTCGTGAACCTCCTCTGGACCCGCTGCAGGGCCAATACATCCTTCCTAAGATATGGGGCCCAAAATTGCTCACAATATTCTAAATGTGGTCTGGCCAGAGCTTTATAAAGCCTCACAAGTACATCCCTGCTTTTATATTCTAGTCCTCTCGCAATAAATGCCAACATGTATTTGCCTTCCTAACTACCGACTCAACCTGCAAGTTTACTTTAAGAGAAACCTGGACTAGGACTCTCAAGTCCCTTTGCACTTGAGATTTCTGAATTTTCTCCCTATTTAGAAAATAGTCCATGCCTCTATTCTTCACACCAAACTGCATGATCTCACACTTTCCCACGTTGTACTCCATCTGCCACTTCTTTGCCCACTCTCCTAACTTGTCCAAATCCTTCTGCAGCGTCCCTACCTCCTCAACACTCCCTGTCCCTCCAGCTATCTTTGTATCATCTGCCAACTTAGCCAAAATGCCCTCAGTTCCTTCATCTAGATCATTAATGTATGAAGTGAAAAGTTGTAGCCCCAATACTGACCCATGTGAAACACCACTAATCACCAGCTTCCATCCTGAGAAGGACCCATTTATCCCCAGTCTCTGCTTTCTACCAGAGAGCCAATCTTCTATCCATGCAAGTACCTTGCCTCAAACACTATGGGCCCTTGTCTTACTCAGCAGTCTCCTGTGCGGCACCTTGTCAAAGGCCTTCTGGAAGTTCAGATAGATAACATTCACTGGCTCTTCCTTGTCTAACCTCCTTGTTACCTCCTCGAAGAATTCTAACAGACTTGTCAGGCATGATCTCCCCTTGATGAAACCATGCTGACTTTGCCCTATTTCAGCCTGCACTTCCAAGTATTCAGAAATCTCATCCTTCATAATGGACTCCAAAATCTTACCAATGACCAAGGTCCAGTTAATTGGCCTATAAAAATTCCTGGCTGTTGCTTTACTCCCTTCTTAAATGGGAGGTTACATCAGCGATTTTCCAGTCCTCCGGGACCGTCCTTGACTCTAGGGATTCCTGAAAGATCACCCACTAATGCCTCCACTATCTCTTTCAGCTATCTCCATCAGAAATCTGGGGTGTAACCCATCTAGTCCAGGTGATTTATCTGCTTTCAGACCTTTCAATCTTTCTAGCACCTTCTCCTTGGTGATGACCACCATACTCATCTTTGAGTCCCAACTCTCTTGAATTTTTGGGATATTACTCATGTCTTCCACTGTGAAAGCTGATGCAAAGTGCTTGTTCAGTTCCTCAGCCATTTCTTTGTTCCCCATTACTACTTCTCCAGCGTCATTTTCCAGTGGTCCAATGTCTACTTCTGTCTCTCTTTTAACCTTTATATATCTAATGAAACTTTCGCAATCTTCTTTTATATTACTGGCTAGCTTGTCCTTGTATTTAATCTTCTCCATCCTCACTTCTTTTTTTCGTTGTCCTCTGTTGGTCTTTGTAGGCTTCCCAATCCTCTGGCTTCCCACTGCACTTCGCCACATCGTCTGCTTTCTTCTCTGCTTTTATGCTATCCCTGACTTCCCTTGTCAACCATGGTTGCCTCATCCTCCCTTTAGAATGCTGCTTTTTCCCAGGGATGAATTTTTGCTGTGTCTCCCGAATTGCTCCCAGAAACTCCTGTCACTGCTGTTCCACTGTCTTTCCTGCTAGGCTCCTCTCCCAGTCACCTTCCTTTCCACACTGGGCAACTGTTAACTTGTCCCATTGGTTCTTCTTGTTTGAATTCCACAAAAATATCAGGTTTAAGTCATGTTTTAAGTGCCAATTTATTGGCGAGCTACGGAGCTTACAGAAACATTTAACCCAAGTCGTCTCTATTGTTCCACATGTGCCTCCATCCAGCCCTATCAGACTATCCATCTACACTTTTCTCCCTCACCTACTAAGACTCCCTTAAATGCGTCTATGTTAATCATTTCAACAGTTTCTAGTTTCACATTCCAACCAATCTCTGGGTATGACTGAAATGTGTCACAGCCACACTCAAAGTCAGGGGCTGTGTTTGGCT
The DNA here is from genome assembly GCF_021869965.1 of Rhincodon typus. NCBI lineage: Eukaryota > Metazoa > Chordata > Chondrichthyes > Orectolobiformes > Rhincodontidae > Rhincodon > Rhincodon typus. The sequence continues at coordinate 4,541,719 of NC_063352.1, read as the reverse complement.
ATTTAGGTCATGGATGATGTCATCATATGGAGATGGTGCCCATTTGGATGGGTTTACAAAATGTGAAAGTATTGTTGCGTTACAGCAGTGCCAGGGTTTGTTCCATCAAAATTAAACGCAAATATAGCAAACTTAGTTTTAACTAGCACCTTATAAACCGGCACTCTCGATAAATCAGAAAAAATTATCTCTCTCAAATACTGAAAGCTATCGTGATCGCCGTGATGTCTACACAGTCAATTTAGGGTGTGAGCAAGAAGGCTGTCCTGCTGGTCCATTTTACTTAAAGTTGCACTACTATTTAAGTGATTTATGCTGTAAATAAAGTATAACCATGATATGTATACCCCCTGCATTGTGTTTCTATTACTTAGCATACGTTTTTACATTAATTATGTGGGCCTCTTTATTATCCAGAATATTTGATTTACCAGCATACTCCTGGTCCCATAGATGCCAGTTAATAAAAAGCTTGCTGCATCACAAATTTATCTTGTAAATTCCTGAAGAACACCTCAGGGGTACATAACTAAACTACTGCAAACCAGGATAACTAACATTAACAAATCTTAAATGAAACTGACCCACTTAAGGTAAAATAGAAACAAACACAGTAATATATTTTGGATGACAGAAATAGGAGTCACAAACCTGTTTAACTGAGAGAGCATCAATGATTAAAATCTCCAAAACACATTGTTACTGTTCTAAATTTGGAACAAAATCAATCAGAACACTGATTTTCCGTTTTCCTTTTTTTTCCCAAATGAAGGATGTTTCATCATTAATTGCACTGCAGTGTTTCAGCCACTCAAAGAGACAAATTGGACATCTCTGCTACAGCCATCAGCAATTGGCGTCAACACTATTGAAAAGGGATCATTCTGTCACTGGCAAAAGTAGAATGTGTTCAATCAATAAGAGCATACTGTCACTGTAGCTGGTGGTCCATTGTTAATCTTCCCAAGTAAACAACAAGGACATCTGCTGTACCAAACTTCAGGAAACAAAAGTTTCAAAAAGAGGTTACAACTGAAACAAACTTGGGTGAATTTTATGATCTTGTGGTATCAAATTTTTGACAGTTGCAACACCATGCACCCACAGATCCTGCAGAATACTAACTAGATGCCAAGTAAAAATATTTGTACTTTCTCCAAACATTAGAAACAGGAGCATAAGTAGACATACAGCCCCATGAACCTATCCAGAAATTCAACAAAATCATGGCTCATCAACTTGTACTTTTTGGTGCAAAAGTAAAGTTATTTTCACCTTACCCTCAAAAGAGCTTCTTTTATTAAAGTGCTGTATTTTTATTTGCCAATATCATTCACCTTCTTGGTCTGAACAAGGATCATTAGTGCCAAATTGCAAGTAACTTTATACCATGGATGCAAGTTTAATAGATGCTATGTAAATTCATTTAAAATGAAACATTTACTGCAGCTTACAAGCAAATCACCAGCGAAATTATATCAAAGACTCAGACAGCATTGCTCATCAAGTACCAAGCCTAAATTCCTTATCTCAAGGTTCATGAAAGCTAATCGTCATTTCTGAGAAGGAAGCTGAAAAACTATTTGAATCACTAGTTCTTAAACTGTGCAAGGCGGGGTCCACTGAAAAATGTTCATTGTCTGTGACGATAGCAGTCATGATAAGTCAGGGGAAAAAAATAGTTGTCTCTTTGACTTCTGCACTTTTTCCTTTAGTTTCTACCACTTTCAATCTATGCTCCACTTTTCTTTGCCATATTCTTTTCACCTACCTCTTTCCCTTTTTTGTCTCTATCTCTCCCTTTTTGTTAAGCTACTTCTCCCTCACATACCTGAAAGAGCAAGAGAGCGCGAGTGAGACAGAAATTAAGCATTTTTGCCCAGCAATAAAATGGCAATGCGCACAGCTGAAAAGTGACAAAGGAATGGTTTCTCAGGGGAAATTGCATGGGGCAGTGGGGATACAAGAGGGTGATTAATAGTTTGTGCCTTGTTTCTGTGGAACACCACTATTGCAATCTAGGCACAGCAATTTCAGATTAACAGCTGAGAGTTCTCAGTTTTAAAATTTCGCACAGGTTAAATGATTAAATACAACTTTTAAATGAACAATGTTGTTCTGAATCAGATCCTTTTATGATATTGAGCAAGGTTGAAAGGATTTTATAACACATTTGATGTTAGCCTCAGTTAATAGACTCAAAGTCAGTCGAGCAGCCAAGCCCAAACCATGATAAATGATTACCAATTCTAGTAACAGGCACTGGAGATTCAACAAGGAGAGAAACCTGAATAAAGACTATTTTAGTCTTAAAGATGCACACAGCTGTGGGGTTAGCTTAGCGCTTCCCATTGCCACAGAACTGAAACAAAAGGGCTATATTTTCAGCTTAGATAGCTGTTTGTTCAGTAATTCCAACTAGATTTGGGCAATCTCCCCCATGCTTTGTATTCATCAGGCAATTAATCCTTTGGGAACTAAATGTACCTTCATAGTAAATCAAAATACAAATTAAACTAGAACAGTGTGCAGACTACTGAAAGTACCTTTTTTATATTTGTTCACAGGATGTAGGCATCGCTGGTGAGGCCAGTATTCATCGTCAATCCCCAAATGCCCTGGCAAAAGTGGTGGTGAGCTAATTTATTGAATCGTTGTAGTCCTGGAGATGTTCGTACCTCCAATGAGATGTTAGGAAGTGTATTCCAGAACTTAGGCCCAGCAACAATGAATAATGGCAATGTAATTCCCCTCCAAGTCAGGACGGTGAGTTCTGAAAAAGGGTCACTGGACCAAAACATTAACTCTGCTTTCTCTCTACAAATGCCACCTGATCTGCTAAGATTTTCCAGTAATTTTTGATTTTGTTTCTGATTTTCAGTATCCGAAATTCTTTCGGTTTTTTTTTTGTTAAGATGACGTGTGGCTTAGAGGGGAATGTGGAGGGGCATGGTGGTGTTACCATGCATCTCCTGCTCTTATCTTTCTATGGTTTGGGAAATGCTGATGGAGGTCCTCGGTAAGTTACAGCAGTGCACCTTACAGATCCTATGAATCATAGTATTCCCTACAGTGTGGAAACAGGCCCTTCGGCCCAACAAGTCCACATCGACCCTCACAGCATCCCACCCAGACCAATCCCGTTACAACCCACCTAATCTACACATCCCTGAGCACTATGGGCAATTTAGCACAATCAATTCGTCTAGCTTGCACATCTTTGGACTGTGGGAGGAAAACGGAGCACCCAGAGGAAACCCACACAGACACGGGGAGAACGTGCGAAGTCCACACAGACAGTTGTCCGAAGGCAGAATCAAACCCAGATCCCTGGTGCTGTGAGGCAGCAGTGCTAACCACTGAGCCATTGTGCCGCCCTCTCAACAAGAAACAACTGCACTCCTTCTTCAAAACAAAATATACTTTGAAGTGGGTCATTTCAAGTGTGATGGACCATCAATGTTCTTTCTGCAGCACTGTTGCAACCACAATATGGTTAGGATTGTGGGTGACCATGGAAAGGGGGTCTGCACCATTGTCTGCTCAGCCTTAATCTTAGGCTTGGTTTGTCCCAATCCCCAATATGTTGAATTGGTTGGCTGTCATGATCTGCCCTGTTCTATCAATAATATGGATATGGGCACGAGAAGTAAATCAAACTTGCTCATACTACAAATGTTACTACAATCCAGTACAGAGTGTTGCTTCTCTGACTCCATCTCAGCCTCTTGTTTGAGTGTTCTCTGTTAATGCCATGATAACATCAGATGCATCAGTTACTGATTTATCTTACCACTTAGTCCACAAGATGCTTCGGCACCTAGAACAATCCAGGTACCTGAAACAAGCTTGCAACATGTTTCTGGTTGCTGAAATGGCCTCATAATACTGATAACCATCTCAAGCCAAGTGACAAATAGATATCATCAGCTGTGACAACAAAGGATATTTCTCAACTCCCAAAAGCCACCCACGATTTTCTTTTCAACATAGAAGTGTGCAAACATGCTATGTTGTGTTAAAGTAAATGAATCAATGCAGTTTCCATGCAAGCAAGCATCATTCACTTTCAAAATGTGTATTGTTGAGGTTTCCTAATTTTACACTTCCTTACACTGAAAGCTGTAATTATCTTCCAAAGTTAAAAGAACAAACTGCAAATCTACAAGCATCATCTCCCTGAAAGTATTATACTGAATACTTTTTTTCTGTAATGGAGGAGTGGTAAAAATAAGGAAGCAATTCTGATCATGGTGGCAAAACTGTTCTGTGAAGCTAACAATCTTGGGTCTAAATCGGATAGAGATAGCAAGAACTGCATATGCTGGAGTCAGGGACAACACAGTGCGGAGCTGGAGGAACACAGCAGGCAAAGCAGCACCAGATGTTTCGGGTCCTTTCCTGCTCCTCTGATGCTGCCTGGCCTGCTGTGCTCCTCCAGCTCCGCACCGTGCCGTCTCTAAATTGGATAACCAAGTTTCTGTCACTGTTCTCAACTAGCCTGTAACGGATCTTTCACTTTGTCAAGTTATACAGCTATGCCTGTAACTGATGTGTAATTATCAGGTGATCGGCTCCTATTTTCTGTATTCACCCAACTTTTCAAACAGAGCAGCACAATAGTGAAGTTTAGGCTTCTCAGAAGTACTTACATAGGAATTTCACTTTTTAGTATGGAGAGAGAAAGCTATACATTATCAGTACAACTGAGTTTGTGCTGGAACAGGGCTCAATGTCATGATTTTCAGGTTAAAAACATTGCAGCATATTTCCAATGTAATCTATATTAAACAAGAAAAGTACCAGTACTTCAAGAAGCATTACATACTAAGTATTGTCCTAATTAATTTCTAATACTTGATAATGTTTTCTATATTTCAAGCATTTTTTCTTATCTGGTAAACAAGTGCAATGTATGTCAGCCAGTGCTTAAGGAAATTAATCTTGGAGCTTGTAGATAGGTACCAATCAAGTCAGCTGCTTTGTCCTGGATGATGTAATGTTTCAAATATTGTTGGAAGTTGACAGTGGGGGATTCAGCATCGATAATGCTACCGAGCATCAAGGGGCAATGTTACTGTTGCAGATGGTCATCACCTGGCACTTGTGTAGCACAAATGTTACTTGCAACTTATCAGTCCAAACTTGCATGATGACTAGGTAGTGCTGCATGCAGACACAGACTGCTTTGGTACCTGAGAAGTTGCAAACGGTGCTGAACATTGTGCCACCATCAAGTAAAATTCCCATTTCTGACCTCATTATTTAGGGAACGTAATACCTAAGGTCGCACAAGATGATTGGGCTAGGACAGACACTTGTGGCACAGTGGCAGTGCGAGCTATTTCCATACCAGTTAACATTTTAGTTCAAGTCATGCCTGCTCCAGAGATGTGTAATAACATCCCTGCACAGGAAGATTAAAATACCTACCCTGAG
>NC_063352.1:4487535-4536270 GCF_021869965.1 Rhincodon typus | reverse complement strand
TGAGCCAGGAGCCCTGCCCTGGGTTCAAGTCCCACCTGCTCCAGAGGCGTGTAATAATATAAAACGGAAAGAACTGCCGGTGCTGGAAATCAGAAATAAGAACAGAAATTGCTGGAAAAGCTCCACAGGTCTGGCAGCATTCTGAGGGTCTGAAGAAAGTTCACTGAATGTGTAACGTTAATTCTGCTCACTCTCCACACACGCTGCTGAGTTTTTCCAGCAATCTCTGTTTTTGTGTGTGTAGTAACATCTCTGAAGAGGTTGTTTAGAAAATATCTAGAAAGAATTTACCTTGAGAAACTCCTGCAATGATGTCCTGTGGCTGAGGTGATTAAGCTCCAACAACAACCACCTTCATTTGTGCTATGATAATCAGTGGATAGTTCTCCCCAGCCTGTTTTCCAAAGACCTCAGTTTTGCTTGTGCTCATTGATGCCACACTCAGTCTTAGGTTGCTTACTTGATATATATATCCTTCCAATCAAGTACTTAACTTCTTTCACCTTTGAAAATCACAAGTCAGCAGACATATTCAGGAAGGCACGATTATAGAGATTTTTCTATGAGTACAATTTAGCTTTGTTGGAATTTAGGACAGGACACAGCAGGGAATTTAACCCAATCATGACAAAAAAGGCTGCAAACTCGAGTCCAAAGACAGAGCTAAAACTTAGTTTTTTAAAAAATATGTATTTGTGTTTTTACACTTCCCCCACCATATCTAATGATGAAAATAATAGCATCATCATAATAGAGACAAATCATTTCCATTTTTCTTAAAAAACATAATTGACAAAGCTGAAGTGACACTGTCGATTTTGAAACTACAAAAGGTCTACATCGTTACTGGGAAAAGACAACTATAACACAGGACAACAGCAGCCCAAGGGTTTCAAGCTGCTGGGACATCTGAAGAATTTTTTTTTGAAAAAGAACTGCGTTATGGCACATTTTTCATTTCCAGTTCCACTGAGATAAAAGAAATCAATTTGAGTTGATTGAAAACAACTTTTTCCAAATATTGTGCCTTGAGGTGAAGGATTCAGCTGAAAGTAAAGAATATTTGAGTTGGTAAGGAAAGCTACCCTGTATAAGTCATAAATCAAAAACAGTGAGAGGCTTTACATGCTTTACCTTCCTATCTCCAGCCACGAAATATTTTTGAAACAACTTCCCTCATCCCATCTCACTTATTGTACAGCATAATTTCTGTATTTATTTAATTCATTGAACAGAATAATCATTACTTAAAAACATACAGACTAACAAAGATCTATATTTAGGTTCTTGCTTTTCGTGAAATCACTAAGTTCTGACTAAGCAACTCATGGGGAGCAGCAATCTCTGTGCTTAGATCAGGAAAGGGGAAGGTTAGTCAAATTTCCTGCTTCTCATCGCTGTCCAGTGTCCCAAGTTGGAAAATGCTTTGGACAAGTCTACTTTCTAGGCAATCCCTCAAGTTAAGGATACTTGTTTGAACTCCAGTTTGATCAGTTGAGATGCCTGACAACATCAATGCACAATTTGTAAATCCTTCCACATGCAGGACTGGCAGTGCTACCTCATACTCCCATGCCACCATGCAGTATTCACTACAGGCAGACTTCAGGAGCCATGTGGAGATGAAAAATAATGAACTTCTCATTTCAGTTCACAATTTTAAAAAGTACTAAAATAAAAAAGAAACAGTCCTCACACCATGTTGGGGCCCCAGTAACATTGACCAACCTCTGAGCCGAGGCACCACAGACGATAGTACTAAGACTGCTGAGAGCTCCAGCACTTGAGCTGTAGAGGACAGGCTGCTTTGTTTTGTTTAGTGGTTTATGCTTTATGCCTACATTGAAGTGTGAAATAATATAACTGAGAAACAGGATCTCAATTCTGCACTCCAGAGTCAGACTGTCATCCAGCATAGGAGTTGGAAGGCCACATGGCTGAATTTTTAATGCTGAACTGTGTTCTATATAGTCTTGAATGACCACTGTACAATTCACATAGCTCATGATATATCTGCTACTTGATTGATTTCAAAAACCTTTTCTAAGATAAATATTTGAATTATGTGCAAACTTAAAATTTGTTCTGAAAATTTGTGAACTGCTCTGTAATCTAGCAGTAAAACGTTTTTCCATGAAATTTCCAGTCATTCTATTCTGTCCCAGCCCGTGGCATCTGAAGAAGGGTCCCGACCCAAAACATCAACTTTCCCACTCCTCTGATGCTGCCTGGCCCGCTGTGCTCCTCCAGCTCCACACTGCGTTATCTCCGACTCCAGCATCAGCAGTTCTTACTACCTCTCGGTGGTGGTGGTGGAGGGTTGCTTTTCAGAATGGAGACCTGTGACGAGCCATGTGCCACAAGGCTCGGTGCTGGGTCCACTGCTTTTTGTCATTTATATAAATGATTTGAATGTGAATGTAGGAGGCATGGTTAGTTAATTCAAAGATGACACCAAAATTAAAGGTGTAGTGGACAGTGAAGGAGGTTACCTCAGAATACAACGGGATCTTGATCAGATAGGCCAATGGGCTAAGGAGTGGCAGATGGAGTTTAACTTAGATAAATGTGAGGTGCTGCATTTTGGAAAGACAAATCAGAGCAGGATGCGCACACTTCACGGTAAGGTCCTGGGGACTGTTGCTGAACAAAGAGACCTTGGAGTGCAGGTTCATAGTTCCTTGACAGTGGAGTCGCAGGTAGACTGGATAGTGAAGATGGTGTTTCGTACACTTGCCTTTTATTGGTCAGTGCATTGAGTATAAGAGTTAGGAGGTCATGTTACAGCTGTACAGGAGATTGGTTAGGCCACTTTTGGAATAATGCATGCAATTCTGGTCTCCCTGAGATAGGAAGGATGTTGTGAAACTTGAACCAGTTCAAAAAAGATTTACAAGGATGTTGCCAGGGTTGGAGGGTTTGAGCTATAGGGAGAGACTGAATAGGCTGGTGCTCTTTTTCCTGGAGCATCAGAGGCTGAGGGGTGACCTGATAGAGGTTTATAAAATCATGAGGGGCATGGATAGGGTGAATAGACAATGTCCCTGGGGTGGGGGAGACCAAAACTAGAGGGCATAGGTTTAAGGTGAGAGAGAAAGATTTAAAAGGGACCACTTTTTCACAGAGAGGGTGGTGCGTGTATGGAATGAGCTGCCAGAGAAAGTGGTGGAGGCTGGTACAATTTCAACATCTAAAAGGTTGGAGTCGTTGGTTGGTTTACTGAGCTGACTGGTTTTCATGCAAACATTTTGTCTCCCTTCTAGGTGACACCATCAGTTCTATGTTGCCTCCGTTGAAGCGCTGTTGTTCTGTCCTGCTCTGAACTTACATTGTTTGGTCTGTCATGGTGGGCAGTCTTGTTTCCATTGGATGGGTATATGAATAGGAAGGGTTTGGAGGGATATGGGAGTACACTGATTTAGGAAATCTGGTCAGCATGGACGAGTCGGACCAAATTGTATGTTTCCATGCTATACAGTTCTATGACTCTACGAAATCACTTCTTTGCCAGCGAGGGAAGGAAAGGTGCATGTCTTCCTAGGAGAGAAATTCAAACTTAGAAGAGCTATTTGAACTTGGTGCTGACTACAAAAACAGACCCCTTTGGTCTCTACAAGGACCTAACTTATAGCCATGTATTTACGGTTGCATAAAAACGCTCAAAGAAATGATAAGAAAAGATAGGAAAAGGTATGCAAATTTCTTAGAGGGAGATAAATCAATGAGGAGTATTATTCAGAGCTGCCTCGCCACCTAATACTATTTTCTTGCTCCTCCACCCTCATGTCCTCTTCAAACACATCTCTGAACATAGTGTTCCTCAGCAAAGGAGCAAGCCAAAGTGACATGATTCTACTCCCTGTCACTGTGTATTCATATCACCAACACAACTGCACCACAACCATGACCAATTTTTTTTTCACTTTTTAAATGAAGTATTTTGTGAACTGAAATAGGTACAATTTTAGAAAATATTGCCTTGTTGAGTAATTAAATGGACTACTATCAAACTGTAGCGATTCCAATGGGTTCTGGTAGCTAAATGAATAGAAGTGAAATTTCACATGACACGTAGCAGCAATATCAACCCAAGCAAAGTTCCAGCCTACGGCACTGAAATATAACATCCTCCCACTGATCCAAAGACTTTGCACTTTTGTTCACATTGCCAGCAGGTTATCTTCCTTTGTAGTGCTTAAATGCTTTCAAGTGTAGTTCAAGGACAGTTGGTCACTTTATATGTAATGCTTTAACAATTCATTCCAATTATTTGTTTAAATTTCAATAGCTGAAGGTCATGTTTCACTTGAATGGAATAAGTAAAGGATAATGTTTTAATAAAGATCAGTACCTCAAGTTGCGGCTGGAGTCATTGGTTGGTTTACTGAGCTGACTGGTTTTCATGCAAACATTTCGTCTCCCTTCTAGGTGACATCATCAGTGCTATGTTGCCTCCGGTGAAGCACTATTGTTCTGTCCTGCTTTGAATTTATATTGTTTGGTCTGTCATGGTGGGCAGTCTTGTTTCCATTTTTGTACCAGAGTGGTACATAGATGGGGTCTATTTCAACATTTAATTGGTGGTTGAAGACCAGGCCTTCAGGAATTCTTGTGCTTATCTTTGTCTCGCTTGTCCGAGTACTGTAACTTTGTACCAGTCAAACTGTTGTCCTTCTATGTCGAAGTGTATTGAAACTCCCACGACCTCTTGGAATAAGGATAGCACATAACCCTATGCCAACTGCTCACCCGGACCAAAGACCACTACCCACTAGGGACAGGACAAATGTCATATGCAAAATTCCCTGCAAAGACTGTGACAAACACTACATTGGACAAACAGGAAGGAATTTAACCACAAGGGTACACGAACATCAATTGGCAACAAAAAGACACGACCAATACTCACTCATCTCCATCCACATGGATAAGGAGAACCACCAATTCGATTGGGACAACACCAGGATCCTGGGACAGGCAAAGCAGAGACAAATACGGGAATTCCTAGAAGCCTGGTACTCCACCAAGAAAGCCATCAATAAACACACAAAGCTAGACCCCATATACACTCCATGGCGAAGGATAACCGGAAGTGAGGTAATCCAGTTCAACAGACACCAGAGTTTAAATAACAGATGGGAAAACACAACAGCACTTCATCGGAGACTGTACTGATGATGTTACCCAGCAGGGTAACGAAACGTCTGCGGAACAATGAACCAGCTCGGCGAGCCAACCAACCACAACGTAATGGATTACTCTAACAGAGAGCAGATATTGAATCAATGAGCTGAACAGCTTCCTTCTGTGCTGCAAGGACCCTATGAGTTTATGGTCTCAACAGCCATAGGAAAATCTAGCCCAACATCTCAGTTTGAACAAAGGGTTGCTAAGGGGCCTCACAAAGCTTTTGCCAAAAGTCACCAATCCGAAATTTAAACAGCTTCTGAGGCAGCCAAAGCTGATAATAAATTCCATCATTTTCAGTTTTTAATCTCAGATTTCCAGCATCAACATTATTTTGGTCCTGTGATTTCAAGTGGATGAATTAAATGTTAAATAGGTGCCAGACAGAGAAACAGCAAGGAAAAACAATTGGAGTAAAAGAAAATGAAAAATATAGGCAGGAAAAAAAGGAAAAGAAAAAGTATTATTTTAAAAACTTTACCATTTTAAAATCTCAAGCAACAATCAAAATGTGAAGAAAATAGACTCCATGCTTGTTAACAGTTAACTTTCAGTGCCGGAAATGTGAATTGTCAGTTCTGATAACGAGCAATTTATTAAAAGGGTATTTATGATTGAAATGATGAGTTAACTTCAATGATGGGTATAGTTCAGATTTACCCTGCAGATACAGTAACTACATGATATTCAATGTATTTCACTTGTGAAGCAGACAGCAGGAAGTCACTCTTGTGCAGTTAATGCTACAGCAGTACACTCGGGCAACTACATTTGAACATTAGGATTCAGCCATGCATCTGCCCCTTGCCTGCAGCTGCTGGACCATTTATGCGTAAATAACCTCAAGAATCATTAGCCTCACTAGTAGGACAGTAAAATCTGACTCAATATTTGTTCCATGAGCATAAATTATCAAAGACAAATCCATGAGTTCAACATACAGGGCAGGCTTCCCTACAATGAGTGAAGCAAACACTGATCAATAACATCCTGCGCAGTGAATGATTTACATCACTGGGATACTGACTACTATATTTCAATTTTATGCTGACAATATGAAACAGATTTCCACACAACGATGGAGTAACGGTCTGGTGTAGAATTGTGGTCTTGATTCTTGCTTGAAGATCAAGGATTTGGAAATGGTACTTAAAATGCTTAGTCGGAATCATTATTCTGGTGATTAACACATCACCAGTTAGTGATGATCATTCCTACAGGTAATGCACATAACTTGTGACATACAAAGATAATGAGAGGCTGACGACCCTCTATTCAACAGCAAATCATCCCTTGGGTATTATGGCTGCAGGCACATTGTGTTTTCACTTTGAAAAATATACAAGGACAGAGGATAAAAAGCCACTTTCAATTCCAATGGTGTGTTTATGGGATTGAAAATGCTCATGTGTGCCAGCCTGTGATGAAGCATTACCAACATGTGAAGGTTACAGTCACAGAACTACTCCCAAGTCATCCCTGTGTTGGTGTGTGGAGTCAGGCTGCAGATCAGCCATGATCTCACTGCACGGTGGACAATTCTTCTCCATCCCAAATTGGGAAGGCTTTCTACCAAACCAAGACAATCATCAAGAACTATCATTTTGATTACTACTTTTTCTGAGATGTGTTGTCTGAAATAGGTCACAGAGGCACTACTGTCATGAAATAACAGATTTCTAATAACAGCTGAGTTTGTGTTACTGAAACTGTCCCACTCGAGCATTCAATTTTTAATCTTCACTTGCAGTTTTCTGTGATATTGTTTATGATCAGTGACAGACTAAGCTGTAACATTGAGGCAAGTTCATTGTATAATGGATAATATATTAACATGACAGATGAATTGCAATGACTGAATTAGCCAAATTCAATTTTAACTGTATAGCTTTCTTGGCATTTTAATGACAGTAAAATAGATAATATTGTCCTCAAATAAATGTACAGAAAAAGACAGCTCACAATTTTTCTGACTTTTCACTCAATTGTGAACAATCAATATTCCACTTTAATTCACTCTGGACCCCAGTCAACTTTACACACTTCAAGTAAGAAAGTTAATAGATTCATTTTAAAAGTAGATCAACATTTATTCAAATTCATCAACCCTTTTGGAATAAAATTATATTCAATAATGTACAGAATGAATGAAAAACTATTTCACACAAAAACACATTTTGACCATTCCACTAATAAAAGTACATTTAAGAGAATCATATTTTTTGTGCATGCAAGGGAGAACGAGAGAGTCAAAATGAGTGACCACAGTCATGTTGGTAAATGACAGACTGTGAAAGAAAGAAACAGAAATAGAGCCCTGTGTCAAAACTCCAAAGGTGCCCCGAAATTTCTTAGCACCTCTGCACCATTAAATTGTAAGGGAACCTTCCTCATTTACAAACCTTATTGAGTTCTTTGAGAAGGTGACCAAACAGGTGGATGAGGGTAAAGCGGTTGATGTGGTGTATATGGTTTTAGTAAAGCGTTTGATAAGGTTCCCCATGGTAGGCTACTGTAGAAAATACGGAGGCATGGGATTGAGGGTGCTTTAGCGGTTTGGATCAGAAACTGGCTAGCTGTAAGACGACAGAGGGTGGTGGTTGATGGGAAATGTTCATCCTGGAGTTCAGTTACTAGTGGTGTACTCAAGGATCTGTTTTGAGGCCACTGCTGTTTGTCATTTTTATAAATGACCTGGATGAGGGCGTAGAAGGATGGGTTAGTAAATTTGCGGATGACACCAAAGTCAGTGGAGTTGTGGATATTGTGGAAGGATGTTGCAGGTTACAGAGGGACATAGATAAGCTGCAGAGCTGGGCTGAGAGGTGGCAAATGGAGTTTAATGCGGAAAAGCGTGAGGTGATTCACTTTGGAAGGAATAACAGGAATACAGAGTACTGGGCTAATGGTAAGATTCTTGGTAGCCTGGATGAGCAGAGAGATCTCGGTGTCCATGTGCATCGATCCCTGAAAGTTGCCACCCGGGTTGATAGCATTGTTAAGAAGGCGTACGGTGTGTTAGGTTTTATTGGTAGAGGGATTGAGTTTCGGAGCCATGAGGTCATGTTGCAGCTGTACAAAGCACTTGGAGTATTGCGTACAGTTCTGGTCGCCGCATTATAGGAAGGATGTGGAAGCATTGGAAAGGGTGCAGAGGAGATTTACCAGGATGTTGCCTGGTATGGAGGGAAGGTCTTATGAGGAAAGGCTGAGGGACTTGAGGCTGTTTTTGTTAGAGAGAAGAAGGTTAAGAGGTGACTTAATAGAGACATACAAGGTGATCAGAGGATTAGATAGGGTGGACAGCGAGAGCCTTTTTCCTCGGATGGTGATGGCTAGCATGAGGGGACACAGCTGTAAATTGAAGGGTGATAGATATAGGACACATGTCAGAGGTAGGTTCTTCACTCAGAGAGTAGTAAGGGCGTGGAATGCCCTGCCTGCAACAGTAGTAGACTCGCCAACTTTAAGGGCATTTAAATGGTCATTGGATAAACATATGGATGATAATGGAATAGTGTAGGTTAGATGGGCTTCAGATTGGTTTCACAGGTCAGCGCAACATCGAGGGCTGAAGGGCCTGTACTGCGCTGTAATGTTCTATGTTCGATTTGTGTAGTTTCTCTAACAAAATTCTGCATTCCTGCTGCTTCACTTTGAGCTAATCAGTAAGTTGACAGCTGAAGTGTGACAGAAAGTAAATGTGATTCTTGCAGGAAGTCTGTGCTGCATGAAAGATTTTTGTTTAAAATGAGATGCCTTGTGTAAGGTGTAAGCATGAAGAAAATCCTACAACTAAAATGCAAAAAAGATTGTATTAGACTCATATTTTACAGGAAAAGTCAAATGTTTAAGATTTATGAAAGCAAATGTACTTCAACGAAACAAAGGAAAAAAATCATCTGTAAACACAACCTGTCACTTGATTAACTAGTTCAAGGCTCTAATATGCATGGAAATGCCATTTTTCTAACACGTGAAAATGTATGCACAGTTTACTGAGTGCTGACATTGCATAATATTCACAAAGGTGCGTTGCTTTTAAAAAGCCATGCAGCTAAAGGTTGCTTGGAGACATGTGAGAATTTTTATTTAAAGGTCAGTTCCAATGCCACATTTCCTGGTATTTTCTGGATTCACGTGATGATTTATTATCGATGGTACTAATAGAAATCCATTAATACAATGGTACAATGGTACAATAAGATCCTATGATGCAGGTGCGGAATTAGGCCATTTGGCCCAGTAAGTCTGCTCTGCCATTTGATCATGATGACACGTTAATCAACACTACTCTCCTCATAACCCTGGAGCCCCTTACCCATCATGAATCTATCTACCTCTGCTTTAAATACACTCAATGATTTGGCCTCCAGAGCCATTGTGGAGCCATGAGTTACACAGATAAACCACCCTCATTAGAGGGGTGCACAAGACCATAAGATGTAGAAGCAGAATTAGGTCATTCAGCCCCTCAAATTTGCTCTGCCATTCTATCATTGCTGATGTATCTCAATGCCATTCTCTTGCCTTCTCCCTGTATTGCAGCAAAGCGGCGGTTGGCAACGTAGCAACTGGTGAGCCCAGGCGGGACTTAGCCCAGCACGGTGGAGAGCAAGCCCTGGGGGGAAAGACCAGCATGGAGCATCTGCAAGTCCATAGCTTAAGAAAGAAGTGTAATGTTTAACTTTTAACTTATTTCTTTATTTTTCTACTTTATACTGACAACAACTGTAGTGTTGAACTTTTTACATTATTTCTTTATTTTTCTATTTTTGTACCTAAGATTTTGTACCCAAGATGGTGCCAAGAATGGCAACATTGTTCACTTTCATTATCTTCTTCATTCAGAACTGTGCATGTAGTCTGGTTCAGGTGATTTATCCACCTTCAGACCTTTCAGCTTCCCCAGCACCTTTTCCTTAGTGATGACCACAACTTTAAAAGATCAGCTTCTATTTGGAACATTGCTAGATCATTGTAAGACAGACAGCTATTGTATATTTTCGAAACTCCAACACCACTCAATCTAATGGGGTGATAAAAGTCTTAACTACTAGTCAGAGATAGTAAGAACTGCAGATGCTGGAGTCAGAGATAACAGTGTGAAGCTGGAGGAACACAGCAGGCCAGGCAGCATCAGAGGAGCAGGACCATTTTGTCGAGCACCTGCGCTCTGTTTGCGATGAACGACAATGCATTCTGGTCGCAAACCATTTTAACTCCCCCTCCCACTCCCTGGGTGACATGTCCATCCTGGGCATCCTCCAGTGTCACAATGACACCACCCGCAAACTGGAGGAACAGCACGTCATATTCCGCTTCAGGAGCCTACAGCCCAATGGTTTAAACGTGGATTTCAGCAGTTTCAAAATCTCCCCACGCCTGGCCTCATCCCACGTCCAACTCTGTCTCTCATGCCCACCTCCCTGACCTGACTCAACTTGTCCATCTTCTCTCCCACCTATCCACCCCTCCCACCTCACTGACCATTCCCCACCACTCCCTACCTGCACTCACCTACCTTCCCCAGCCCCACTTCTCCTCTCTATTTATTTCCTAACTCCCTTCCCCTCCCCATTCCTGAAGAAGGGTCCCGACCCAAAACATCAACTTTCCTGCTCCTCTGATGCTGTGTTCTGCTGTGTTCCTCCAGCTTCACACTGTGTTAACTACTAGTCTCATGCCCAATTTACTTCCAAGCAGGTGTACAGCTAAGTCTGTACAAAATGGCACCAAATTGGCAGTTTTGCTCACTCTGCACCAGGGCAACATGGTGGTTCAGTGGTTAGCACTGCTGCCTCACAGTGCCAGGAATCCTGATTCGGTTCCAGCCTCGAAGAGTGGTTTACACATTCTCCCTATGTCTGCGTGGGTTTCCCCCGGGTACTCCAGTTTCCTCCCACAGTCCAAAGATGTGCACGTTAAGTAGATTGGCCATGGGAAATGTAGGGTTACAGGAAGTGGGTAGGGGAGTGGGTCTGGATGTGATGCTGTTCAGAAGATCAGTGTGGACACAATGGGCTGAATGGCCTGTTTCCAACCTGTAGGGATTCTATGATTCTAGACCTGGGAATGGTTGTGGTGCAGAACAAAGAAATCTGATTTGCAAGTACACAGTAAAAAAAAACGTGGAAATTTAACTCTTCCCTGGCACTTTGAAAATTCTAGAAATGGCAAGAAAGCCTGGAAGCTCCAAAAAAAAAACAATTTTAACTACTGGCATCCCACGCTTCAAGAAAATTACATAGCATAAATCTAAGAATTATTAAAGCCTACATTTGCTATTTTTTAAAAACTTCTAGAAGTTTTACAATTCATAATTTTCAGTTTTAAAAAATTGGCAATAAATTAGGTGGCAAAATTGGTCCAAAAACTCTTTCATTTAAAAAGATCAGTTTCTACTTGGAACATTACTAGGTCAAGAAAGCAAAGAATAGACTGGGGAGAAAAGCACCATTTAGCAGAATGACAACCTACAATTATTTAGACAATACATGGACGCTATTTATGGGTCTCAATGGCAGATCCAAAGTTCTGGCATGTGTATGCACAGGATCTCAGCCATATTATACAAGCTTTTGACCCAGTATGTTTTAACACTACAGTAGTCTTTTCTACAAGAGTATTTTTGGGCACTTTGTTCTCTAGATTTATTAGACTGTCAGTTACAAGGAAAATCATGGCTGGCAGCCAGCAATTGTAACGGCTCACATTTATGAAGAAATGGATTCTTGTACCATAAGGATGCTTGAGGCACACTGACGCCTGTCTGGTCAGAACTATTAGCTCGTACATTGACCACCAAGAGAGTACAATCGTTCCTTTAAAAAGAGAAACTTAACACAAATCTCCCTGTTATTTGACATAGAATCTGAGATACAAAGCTGTGTAACTGATATTACAGATGTAGATGTGTGTGTTCATGGAGAGATCACGAACGTGATTACACATATGTGATTTTCAGTTCAAAAAGCAGGAAAGGTTTGCAATTTTAATGGCAAAACTAATTTATTAATCTATCAAACTGAATAAATCTTTCATGCCTGAAATCAGCAAAAAGGACCAATCACTACTGTTTAATTGAAGCAAGGCTTCCACACAATGGGTCCTGTTTAAAAACCATTTTACTACTCCTGGATGAATTACAAAGCATGTGATGGTGTAGGTCAAATTTGGAAATTCTGTTCCCCAACCCAGGGAAGCATGTAATAGACTGATATCTCTATGACGAATTTGGCAGCAAAAGACTTAGAGATTTACAAGAATACCAGTTAGCACTTTTCTACTTTGGACCATTCCCTGTCCAGGAACCAAATCGCCACCGAGAAAGAACAGGACTCTTTTTTTTCAAATGAACTTGGACTGCTAATGGGAATTTGTTTGCATTGGGAGAGCTTTATGAATGGATAGGATAAATAGTGAAGAGCATTAGGCTGCTTTCAGTAATAAGGACTGGGAGTTGATTTTTGCTTTGGAGAAAACACCCATAGTTTGGCTACTTTTTGGTTTGAATGCACAGGTGCCCCGGTTGAAGGTTGATGTATGAAACAGTTTCTTCTGGAGCAAGTGATTAGTTGAAAGAAGTTAGAAATAGGTTAGAAGGCTGAAAGTGTGATTTGAAGCCGCGAAAGTCTGAGCCTAGTGTGTGAATATTCCAGGAAGAAGGTATCAAACTTTCAAAACCAAGGATTGAAAGCAACAGTTTAGCTAAACCTATGGAAGTGATAGAGAAGCAAACCCATTCTGGGGACTGAGTACCGTAAATAGGTGCTGCTGAAACGGATGGAATGTTCCATTTTCTGCGTGTGTTGAAACGTTTCACATTGTGTTATATGTAATTAGCTTGGTTAAGTCGATTTCATCTTATTCTCTTTTACATAATAAACTTGCATTTTGCTGTCAAAACCAGATCTGCAGCATTGCATGTTTTGACTTTCAGTGAAAGATCACCTTGTTGAACAACAAAAACAAAATAAAAGCAGAGAAGTCTTATTACAATTGTACATGATGGTAAGGGGTCTTGGCAGGATAGAAATTGAGAAGACATTTCCACTAGTGGGAGAATGTTAAACCTTTTACCTGGGTCTCATCCAACCTCAGATCTCTCTGAGAATTTTGGTCGAAGAACGTAAGAAATAGAAACAAGAGTAGGCCATTCAACTCTCAAGCCTGCCCCACTATTCTACAAGATGACAGCTATCTTCCTCAAGCCTTAACTCCTTTTTCATGGAATATCGTAACAGTCCTCATCTCCCCAATCTTTCAAAACAAAATCCATGCCTTCTTTAAATACTTTTAGTGGTCTAGCCTCCCTAACTCTCTAGGGTAGAGAATTCAAGACATTTACTACCCTCTGGGAGAAGAAATTCCTCTGCATCTCAGTTTGAAATGAACGTGGCCTTGTTCTGTAACTATGTCCTCAGTTCGAGATTCCTCCAGTAATGGAAACGTCTTCTCAACATCTACCCGATCAAGACCCCTCAGAATCTTCTATGTTTCAATGAGATCACTCCTCACTGTGCTCAACTACATTGAACAAAGGCCTAAGTTGCAGTGCAGTTCTCAATAACTCAACCCAGAAATCAGCCGAGTGAACTCTTTTCAAATGCCTCCAAAGCCAGCACACCATTTCTTGAATAGTGTCCAAAACTGTACACAGTACTCCAAGTGCGACCTTATCAACATCCTATATAGTTGCAACAAGACTTTCTTATTTTCAAAATCCAATCCCCTTGTAAACGTAAAAACAGAATCTTTTCAATTTTGTGTATTTGTGATTGTAGACTGAAATGGGAAAAAGACAGTTCTGGAATCTGTTGGCCCTTGAGGTGGTGGTGGTGGTGGTGGTGGAGTGCCTTCTTGAACTGCTGCAGTCTACATGCTGCAGGTAGACCTACAATGCTCTTAAGGTGGGAATTCCAGGATTTTGACCCAACAACACCGAAGGAACAATGATATACTTCCAAGTCAGGATGGCGAGTGGCTTAGAGGGCAACTTGCAGGTGATGGTGCTCTCATGTATTTGCTGTCCTTGTCCTAGATGGAAGTGGTCACAGGTTTGGAACGTGCTGTCTATGGAACTTTGGCGAATTTCTGCAGTGCATCTTACAGATATTACACACTGCTGAACATCAGTGGTGGAGGGACTGGATGCTCGGGGATCCAGCAGGTTGATCTGTCCTGAATGGCATCTAGCTTAAGCATTATTGCAGTTCCACTCATCCAGGCAAGTGGGGAATATTCCAAGACACCTTGACTTGTGCCTTTCAGATGGTGGACAGACTTTGGGGAGTCAGGTGGTGAATTCCTGGCAGCAGTATTCCCACCCTCTGACCTGCTCTTGTAGCCATTCTGTTTACATGGCTAGTCCAGTTCACTTTCCAGTCAATGGTAATCCCAAGGATGTTGATCGTGTGGGATTCAATGATGGTAACACAACTGAATGTCAAGGAGTGGTGGCTAGATTGTCTCTTATTGGAGACAGTCATTGTCTTGCCAGTTGTCAGCCCAAGCCTGGATATTGTCCACATCTTATTGCATTTGAACCAGGACTGCTTCTGAGAAGTATCTGAGGAGTCACGAATGGTGCTGACTATTGTGCAATCAAGGGCAAACATTCCCACTTCTGACATTATGACGAAGGGAAAGTCACTGATGAAGCAGCTGAAGATGATTGGGCCTTAGACACTACCCTGAGGAACTCCTGCAGAGATGTCCTGGAGCTCACATGACTGATCTCCGATAACCATAATCATTTTCCTATGTGCCAGTCATGACGCCAACCAGTGGAGACTTTGCCCCCTTGTTCCCATTGATTCTAGTTTTTCTCAGGCTCCTTGCTGCCAAATTCTTCCAAACGCAGCCTTGATGTCAAGGACTGTCACTCTCATCCCAGCTTTGGTCATGAGCTTTTCTGTCTCATAGCAACAATCTGTTAGTCATTTCCTTTCTAAATTGAAAGCTTTATTGCCATCCATGTTTTCTCATAATTCAGTCACAAACACTAGGAATCATTCTTGTACTTTTTCTTCAGAAATATTTGCATGTTTTGATATCTCCTTGTGCTTTGGTGGCCTGGCACAATATACACAATCCAAGCCAATCACTTTCTTTCAGTATGTGATTTCAATGACTGACTCAAGAACTTGATTCAAGAGCAATGAACATGGGAAATACACAGCTATCTGTTTATACCAGTTAAAATCACTTCAGACATTGGTGCTTGGAAATGCAGGGATTAAATGCATGTTAATATGAATAAGAATGTTTTACCATTAAATAAAAGCAAAAGTCTGAAGAGCACACTCCACGCTTTAAACTCTGCAACACCTGCACTTTCCATGCTTTAAGTCCAGTGATCGGTCTCACTGATTCCTGGAAGTAGAGGGGTCAGATTTTCTTCTGTTTTAAGCTAGTCTCCTGATTTCACTGATTCGCAGTGGGGGTCCAAAACTAAGCCCAGCTCCTGATTTCTCTGGCTCTTTGAGGGAAGTGGGGGATGACCCTCTCTTTATTGGAGATATAAATCTTGGTATGGTCTTGTTGATTCTCAAGTCCTGTTAATCAAGCGGCTGGGACATTGTCCATGTCAGTCTGGAGACGGCTGCCACAATAAAGTCTTAGCCAATTATTGGTTCTGTTCTTCATTCACACCTGCCTTCAATCAACTCATTAAAAAAAACAGAAATGGTGAACAGCTGGGGTTGAGGGTGGCAAGGAGCAGAAGGAGATATGGCCACACATTTAACCAACATAGGGTGGGAATAAGAACAAAATTCAAATCATACTTTACTGCTAATTGTAAAAGGTTTCCAGTTCATGCTTGCTTAAAAGCAGACAAATGAATGTGAACTTAAAGATTGCTATTCTTCTAGGGATTTCTTCAACAGGTTGGAAAATTAAACTGTTCAGCATTTTGAGTGAGGAACCATTATGCAGATTTTGAGGAGTTTTATTCACATACTGCTCCATATAAAAATACAAAGTCTGTTCCCAGGTCTTGGAGAAGCTGATGTATTCTATTAAGAACTTACTGAAGATATTAAAAGACACAAAACATTCAATGGCTAATTTTACAATGTAATGATTAAAATATAATTTCTGATTTTTCTGTCAGCATAACTTTTCAATCTCTTCTCCCTCATATGCTTACTTACTCTTAAATGCATTGATAATTTATACCTCAATCATGTCTTAGCAAAACGTAGTACTTAACTGTATCAATATTCATTTATCAATTATAGGTATGCAGTATGCATATTCATTACTACCTTCTTTAAGTATGTTGAAGACTTTCTCCATATGGACTACAACATCCCTCACCACTCCAACCCACACAATTTGGTACCATCAACAAATTTAGAAATTGAGCTTTTGATTTCAAAATCATTAATCCAGATTGTTCAATCAAATAGAGATCAGAACTTTAATTAAACTTGATTTTCAAACTAACCATTCATCGTTTTGACACACAAAGAAAAGAACAACTGATATTTCCTGTGACATTTACAATGTTTCAAGTTTGATGAGGTCACGTTGCAAAGCTGCTGAGTCTTTTTCAAAAGCCAAGGATGGAGGGTTGCGAAAAGGTAAAATCTGCCTCTGTACCCCTTCTCTAATACTGGTTTTAACTCCGTTAGTCTTCCAAAGTGCCGTAAGTAATAGACCTTTTGTAAATTTTATATTGGCAAAGGATGCAGATGCACATTTTGTGACTATGGCTTCTTTACAATAAATTATTTTTGCTGACAAACGGTATAATGACATGAAACACAAAATTCTACCTCGAAAAAGCAGGACATGGGCTTGGCAATGAGCTACGATGCCCAGCTCTCAGATAGGACAAATATGGCAGGACTTACTTCTGTACCACGATTAAACTGTGGATTAACTCTTAGAACTTTTTGAAAAATCACACTCGGACACAAAAGATGATATACGCAGGACACTGTATCTGTAGTCCAGGTAACTCAGCTGCACAGAAATAAATCTCCTGAATCCTTGAGTGGATCTTCACATTCAATTTCCAATCTAACTTATCCTTAATTAAAAGTAATCTGCAAACAGCAAGAGAATACGATCCACTCTCTCACAGCAAATTAAGTGTTTTTCTTTGGATAATCACACAGGTAATATTTTCAACTGCGTTAAGACTGAAAACAAAACGTAAAAAATTCATTTGCTCAGCACATTAAATGGGAACCAAAAGAACTGCAGATGTTGGAAATTAGAAACATAAACAGAAATTGCTGGAAAAGCTTAGCAGGTCTGGCAACAGCAGTGGACAGAAATCAGAGTTAACACTTCAGATGCAGTGACCCTTCCTCAGAACTGAGGTCTCTCCACAGATGCTGCCAGACCTGCTGAGCTTCTCCAACAATTTCTGTTTTTGTGACATTAAATGGGAAGTTACCTCTTGGTATACCCCACTTACTACAGACCAGTATACCCACAACCAATTCTGCCCTTGTTTCTGGAATCCACTGTAAATGACAAGCTCTCAAACTTTTTGAAGAAGTGACAAAGAAGATTGATGAAGGCAGAGTACTGGATAGTGCTTACATGGACTCCAGCAAGGTGTTCGACAAGGTTCCACATGGTAGACTGGTTGGCAAGGCTAGATCACATGGAATACAGGGAAAGCTGGATTTGCATACAATATTGGCTTGAGGGTAGGAGACAAATGGTGGTGATGGAGGGCTATTTTTCGGACTGAAGGCCTGTGACCAGAGATGCGCCTCAAGGATTGGTGCTGGGTCCACTGCATTTTGCCATTTATATAAATGATTTGAATGTTAGTATAAGAGGAATGATTAGTAAGTTTGCAGATGACACCAATATTGGAGGTGTAGTGGACAGTGAAGAAGGTTACCTAAAAGCACAACAGAATCTTGATCAGAAGGGCCGATGGGCCGAGCCATGGCAGATGGAGTTTGATGTAGATAAATATGAGGTGTTGCATTTTGGAAAGGCAAATCAGGGCAGGACTTAGACACTGAACGGTAGGGTCCTGGGGAGTGTTGCCGAAAACAGAGAGCTTGGGGTGCAGGTTCATAGATATTTGAAGGTGGAGTCACAGGTAGATAGGGTAGTGAAGAAGGCATTTGGTACACTGGCCTTTGTTGGTCAGTGCATTTAGTATAGAAATTGGGATGTCACATTGCAGCAGTACAGCACATTGGTTAGGCCACTTCTGGAATACTGCATGCAATTCTGGTCTCCCTGCATTCGGGAAGATGTTGTTAAACTTGAAAGGGTGCAAGAAAGATTTACAAGGATGTTGCCAGGGTTGGAGGGTTTGAGCTATTGGGAAAGGCTAGACTGGGACATTTTGCCCTGGCGTGTAGGAGGCTGAGGAGTGACTTAAAATCGTAAAATTATAAAATCATGAGGGGCATGGATAGGGTGAAAAGCCAAGGTCTTTTTCCTCGGGTACAGCAGTCCAAAATTAGAGGGCATAAGTTTAAGGTGAGAGGGGAAAGATATAAAAGGGACCGAAGGGGCACCTTTCTCACGTAGAGGGTGGTGTGTGTATAGAATGAGCTGCCAGAGGAAAGGGTAGAAGCAGATACAATTACAACATTTAGAAAGCATCTGTATGGGTACAGGAATAGGAAGGGTTTAGAGGGATATTAGCCAAATGCTGACAAATGGGACTAGATTAATTTAGGATAGCTGATTAGCATGGACGAGTTGAAGCAAAGGGTCTGTTTACATGGCATACAACTCTATGACTTTAATAGCGGCTGAGCGAGAGCTCATCACCAATTTGGCTTTCACTTTCTCACTAATTAAACTAAGTTAAGTTCTAAACTCTTCCTCATAATTGTAGCAAAGGAAAAAAGGGAATTGGCCCAATAAATAAATGTACAAATCAGGAACAGAAGTGGGCCATTTGGCCCTTCAAGCCCTCTCGCCATTCAATAAGATCATGCTGATTTGTTGATGTTCCAAATTCCACATTCCCATTTACCCGAGTTAACCTACGATCTACGATCTACCTTCACCGTAAAAATATTCAATGGCCCTGCCTCCACCACCTCCTGAAGTGGACAGTTCCAAAGGCAGACTCCCTCAAAGAGGAAACATTCCCTTCATTTCTTTCCTAAAAGGGCGACACCACCACCACCACCACTGACCCCGACACACACACACACACAGACACAATTTTAATAGCATTCTCCCAAGTTCTGGAATCACCCATTAGAGTAAACATCCTTTTCACATCCACCTCATCAAGGCATTCAAAATGTTATACACTTCAGTACAATCACTCTTGCATTTCTAACTTCAGTGAAAACAAGACCAAGCTGTTCATTCTTTCCTTCTAAGACAACGTACCCATTCCAGGTATCAATCTGGTGAACCTCCTCTGAACTGTTTCCTATATATTTATATCCTTCCTTAAATAGGGAGACCAACACCGCACACTCTACTCCAGATGTGGTCTCACCAATGGCCCGCACAATGGAAGCATTTTTTGTTCAATTCCTCTTGTAATAAAGAACAGCATTCCATCAGCCTTTCTGATATGTGCTGTACTTGCATACCTCCTGTAACTCATACACCAGGAACACCTCGATCATTTTGCACTTTGGAATTCATCCTTTCTTGAATAGAGGGCTCGTTTCCAGAATCTGATGAATTTGGAAAAATTAACACCAATGAATCTATAAACTCTTTAGCTACGACTTTCAAGACTCTAAGATGAAGTCCATCAGAACTTGAGACTTGTCAGCCTGTTGCTCCATGAGTTTGCTCAGTACAAGTTCCCAAGTGACTGGAAATTCACTCTCTCCCTTCAACCTCCACAATTACACATATAATAGGATTTTTTTGTTTCCTCTGTAGTGAAGACAGAAGCAAAACATTAATTTAGTCTGCAATTTCTTTATCACACACAACTGACTCTCCAGAGGCCTTAACAGTTACGTTACCTTTCTAAATACATATGGGAACTCTTAGTATCTATTTTAACATTTCTCGCTGGCTTCCTTCCATGCTTTAATGTATTAGTCCTGATTAATCTTTTAACCATTCTCCGCTGCATTCTGACCAGTCACCTGATATACCATTTACCTTTGAGTATCCATTCACACATGCTTTTTCTTTAAATTTGACACTCTCCTTAACTTCTTTACTTAACCATAAATAACGTCCCTTTGGAATTTTTTTTTCTTTATTCATTAACGGGATGAAGGAGTCACTGGTTAGGCAGCATTTATTGCCCATCCCTAACTGCCAAGAGGGCAGTTCACAGTCAACCACATTGCTGTGGGTCTAGAGTCACATGTAGGCCAGACCAGGTAAGGATGGCAGTTTCCTTCCCTAAAGGGCATTAGTGAACCAGATGGGTTTTTCCAACAATCGACAATGGATTCATGGTCATCATTAGATTCTTAATTCCAGATATTTATTGAATTCAAATTCCACCATCTGCTGTGGCGGGATTCGAACCCGGGTCCCCAAAACATTATCCGGGTCTCCAGATTAACAGTCCAACAAAAGTACCAGTAGGCCATTGCCTCCCCATTTCCTACTATTTCCACATAGTAGGAACAGTTTTCTTCTGAATATTCTGAAATATCCTTTTAAACATCGGTCACTGCTTCTCAACTGGCCTATATGCTAACCAATATCTGAGTCCACTTCAGGTAGCTCTGCTTTCATGCCCAAATTGTTGCTTTTTTTTTTTAAAAAAGTTTGAGGTACTTTTTTTTGATTCACTCTTCTCCCCATCAAACTGGATGTAAAATTCAAAATTATGAATCATGCCACAATTAATTTTCTATGAGTTCTCTTCCACCTTATTTCAATTCACCCTATCAACATATCTTTCTATTTCTTTTTCCCTCATATTTATGATTACTGCTTTCTTCACTTCTGAACTCCTTGCAATGCATCAATGTCACAATGAGATTTGTGTGGTTATAGTTTTGTGGTACATACTGAGAAACCACAGAATTTGACTCAAATAATGAATAGTAAGAGAGAAACTGATTCCATGGTTGCTCACACAACCACTCCCAGTTACCAATGCATCTCACATTTCCATGGCAGTGCCTTTACCAGTCAGAGTCCACTTGTCAACTAACCAGCATGCTCTTCTGATTGTAGTATGAAATGTTCTCCTCCTCTACACTGACATTCTTTTGAACTGTCCCAACAAATGCAAAACAAAAGTACTCAATTTCACATCTCCATTAATGTACATCCAAAGTGTTAGCCACCTTGTTTACAGCTGACAAGCTCTAAGGAAAACCAGGAAAGGTATGCAAAAAAAGACAGCTTACCTTAACAGCTAGACACCGAAATAAATGGAAGGGTACATAACTTAAAAATGTCCTTACCTCTATTAGCTTTCGCTCATAGGTGTTAGCCAGCTCATCGTTATCAACCACAGGTTTAGGTTCTGGGATCATAATATCGGAATCACCACTCCGTAAGTTTGGAAGAACTAAATATGATGAGATAGTGAGGCAAGTTTAAAATTGTGTCTTTTCATGCTACATCATACAAAGAAATATATAAATAGCTAACTGTCATACAGAACTTGAGTATTGCTCCAAAAGAAAAGTCTACTTTGTCGAAACTTTTAGCTTTGCACTCATCAGGACAATTCACAAGAAACACCACTGCAAAAGGGAAAAAAACCATGCTGATTGGTTGGCAAGTGGACTCTGATTCGTAGAGACGCAGCCATAGAAAATGTAGCAATTAGTTGTTGCCTGACGAAGAACTACTAAGTTTTGTTTCGTATTTCTCGTACACTGACCTGATGAATGCACAATAACAAGTTTCAACAAAATCTATCTTCTTCTTGCAACACTAAAGAAATTTATTCCTCATATTACTGAATGAAGCATTACTGCATCCTAAAATATCATTCCAACTATCAAGTTTATTACTCTGGCTGAATCAACTGCTGTTTTTGATGAGCTTGGAAGCAAGGAGGGCATTTTATTAAGTAGGATAGTGGTGTGCCTGCACCACACCACCTTCTCAGCTCCACCTTAATTAAGTTAGGGCCCATTTCAATCTTCTCACACTGCCACCAAATCATGCCTATTTACGAGCATCAGCCCACTGGAATTAATCCAGTGGCAGATGGGACTGCCACATACAGCATGCATGGCAGCCAAACCAGCTTATCCCTAATGGGGGAGAATGGTGGGGAAACAAAGACATTGAGCACTTAATTGAAGTGGATGTCAGGAAAAACAAGGCGGGGATATACACCCCACCTGCTTTTACTGCTGATCCTTTATGACTTACCCGTGGTCTGGATCACCTCGTAATTCTGAAACTCCACTGCATGGTCATTTCAGCTATAGCCAGGGGCTTCCCAATGGCACTGCTAAGCAAAAGAGCAGTTGGCCTCAGTAGGCAGTGATATGGATTCCAGGTAAGGCCTTCTGGTTGCCTCAACACTTATTGACTTATGATGATTCATAACAACGATGTAGGCCTTCCCTAAAGGTGGCAGTGCAGGACTTTCGCCAGCTTCCCAGCTTGGAAGCAAGAAAACCGATGCCTCAATGAGATTCCATCTTTAAATATTGTCCTTTAGCCATGACTACATTATTTGTAAAATAACTCTCAGCTATTGAATTAGCTTTAAGTTCATGTTGTTATATTAGCTTCACAGGAATATTTAGCATACCACCGCATTCACAAAAGAAGCAAGCAATAATACGACTTAAAGATGGAAATCTTGAAAACTGGCACATAAAAATAATAAAATCACCAAAGTAAATTCATTGCTAAATTATTCTGCCGTTCCAGATTTCTTTATTCTCAAATCAACTTTCAGCATTAATAAATAAATAACCTTCACAAGTAACCTTCTGGAAATTCTAGGGGACAGAAGGTCAAGCATGAAGAAGGAACTTAAGAAAATCATTATTAGTCAGGAAATGCTTTTGGGGAAACTGATGGGATTAAAACCCAACATGCCCCCCAGGGCCTGATGCTCTGTATTCCAGAGTACTTAAGGAAGTGGTCCGGGAAATAGCGGATGCATTGGTGATAATTTTCCAGCATTCTGTAGACTCTGGAAGAGTTCCAATAGACAGGAGGGTAGCAAATGTAACTTTACTCTTAAAATAAAGGAGGGAGGGAAAAAAAACTGAGTAATTATAGGCTGGTTAGCCTGAAATCAATGGTGGAGAAATTGCTCGAGTCAATCATTAAGGATGTAATAACAGCATTTGGAAAGTGGTGACAGAATTGGCCCTAGTCAGCATAGATTTACTAAAAAGAAATCATACTTGACAAATCTTCTGGAATTTCTTGAGGGTGTAACCAGTAGAATGGACAAGGGTGAATCAGTGGATGTTGTGTACCTGGACTTTCAAAAGGCTTTCGACAAGGTTCCACACAAGAGATTAGTAAGGAAAGTTAAAGCTCATGGTATCGAAGGCAAAGTATTGATGTGGATAGAGGACTGGTTGGCAGACAGGAAGGAGAGGGTGTTGGAATAAATGAGTCCTTTTCAGAGTGACAGGCAGTGACGAGTGGGGTGCCGCAGGGTTCAGTGCTGGGACCCCAGCTGTTCGCAATATACATGAACAATTTGGATAAAGGAATCGAATGCAATATCTCCAAATGTGCAGATGACACTAAGCTGGATGGCAGCACGTACTGCGAGGAGGATGCTAACAGGCTGCAGGGTGACTTGGACAGACTGGCTGAGTGGGCAAATATTTGGCAAATGCAATATAATGTGGATAAATGTGAGGTTATCTACTTTAGAACATAGAACATAGAACATTACAGCGCAGTACAGGCCCTTCGGCCCTCGATGTTGCGCTGACCTGTGAAACCAATCTGAAGCCCATCTAACCTAAACTATTCCATTATCATCCATATGTTTATCCAATGACCATTTAAATGCCCTTAAAGTTGGCAAGTCTACTATTTTTGCAGGCAGGGCATTCCACGCCCTTACTACTCTCTGAGTAAAGAACCTACCTCTGATATCTGTCCTATATCTATCACCCCTCAATTTAAAGCTATGTCCCCTCGTGCTAGCCATCACCATCCGAGGAAAAAGGCTCTCGCTGTCCACCCTATCTAATCCTCTGATCACCTTGTATGTCTCTATTGAGTCACCTCTTAACCTTCTTCTCTCTAACAAAAACAGCCTCAAGTCCCTCAGCCTTTCCTCATAAGACCTTCCCTCTATACCAGGCAACATCCTGGTAAATCTCCTCTGCACCCTTTCCAATGCTTCCACATCCTTCCTATAATGCGGCGACCAGAACTGTACGCAATACTCCAAGTGTGGCCGCACCAGTGTTTTGTACAGCTGCAACATGACCTCATGGCTCCGAAACTCAATCCCTCTACCAATAAAACCTAACATACTGTACGCCTTCTTAACAACGCTATCAACTTTGGTCGCAAAAACAGAAAAGCAGATTATCTGAATAGTGGCAGCTTAGGAGAAAGTGAGGTGCAATGAGACCTGGGTGTCATGGTGGACCAGCTGTTGAAGGTTGGCATGCAGGTGCAGCAGGCAGTGAGGAAAGCTCATGGCATGTTGGCCTTCATAGCGAGAGGATTTGAGTATCGGAGTAAGGATGTCTTGCTGCAGTTATACAGGACCTTGGTGAATCCACATCTTGAATACTGAGAGCAGTTTTGGTCTCCTAATCTGAGGAAAGACATTCTCGCCATTGAGACAGTCCTGCGAAGGTACACCAGACTGATTCCCAGGATGGCAGGACTAACATGAGGAAAGACCAGATCGACTGGGCTTGTATTCACTGGAATTTGAGAAAATGAGGGGGATCTCATTGAAACATATAAAATCCTGATGCGACGAGACAGGCTATATGTGGCAAGAATGTTCCTAGGTTGGGGAAATTCAGAACTGGGGGTCACAGTCTAAGGATAAGGGGTAAGCCACTCAGGACTGAGATGAGGAAGAATTTCTTCACTCAGAGCTGTAAACCTGTGGATTTTTCTCCCACGGGAAACTGTTGGGGCCAATTCATTAGATATGTTCAAGAGGTTGCTGAACATGTCCCTTGCAGCTAAGGGAATCAAGTAGTCTAGGGAGAGGGCGAGAACGGGATACTGGGATTGTATAAACAGCCATGATTGTATTGAATGGTGCACGCTCAAAGGGCCAAATGGCCTCTTGCACCTATATTCTATGTTTCTAAAAGGTCCAATCATGTCAGAAGCTGTCAAATGAATTGCTAAGGTTACAAATATTTAATTTGTTTTCACAAGTTCACTTGTAGAAGAAATAGTTTGTATATATCAATATCTATATTGGTAGCATAAATAATTTTATGTACGAATGCATTCCAATTTTAACCATTCACTGTTCCAAGTCCATATAGTGGTTTGTTCAACGCTATGCAATCGCCTGAGATTTACCAAGAGAATTAACCCCATATAAAGATCAGAAATGAGACCAGGAGTAGGCCACCCCTCCTTGAACCTGCTCTGCCATTCAATAAAACTGATTTTTTTTAATCTTAATTTCTGCCCAAACGTCTTATTCTTTAATTTCCTTCATATCCAACATAACAAAGTAATGGGAAATACACCTCCCATTTGGGATTAATTAAACAAGATTGCAAGGCAAGTGTTTTATAGGATACATCCATTAAGCTATTACTACACCCCTCATATATGACACAGCTCACCCAGAGGTGTTTATATATAACATATTTCATTAGTATCACCATGTCTCCAAATAGCTGATGTTGAGTCTCTAAAGCAGCCAATCTGGTTGAAGTGATGAAGTTACGACACTCAAAGGAAGAGTCACTGGACCCAAATTGTTAACTCTGTTTTCTCTCCACAGATGCTGCCAGACCTGCTGAGTTTTTTCCAGCAACTTCTGTTTTTGTTGGGAGAGGTTATTATGCCCAAATGAAACCAGGTGTAAAATGGATTTTGTGCTCATAAGAAAGACCAGTTTGAAATTATGCATTTAGCATCTAATTTTAAGACAGATCTGAAAGTTTGGTACTAAAGCATTGACTGAACTCAACTTTTTTTGCGCTCACTCATTTACACAAGGGTGTGAGGGGCAATGACGAGAAGTGGAGCCAACATGGAAGTACATATCAAAGAGCAAGACAGAGGATGCCCAGCTTGTCCAAAGTAGCACTGGGAACCCTGGTGTAGAAAGCAGAGATGATGAATAATGTTCTCCAGTGCTGCAAACAATTAAATAACTTGACAAATATAATTAAGGTAAGATCACAACTGATAAATACATTTCTCAAAGAAGGAAATCCACCATCCTCACCTGGTAAGGCATGTGACTCCAGATACACAGCAATATGGTTGACTCTCAACTGCCCTCTGAAATGGCCTAGCAAGCCACTCAGTTGTATCAATCATTACAAAGTCTCAACAATGAAACCAGACAGACTACCTGGCATCAACCTAGACATCAGAAAGGTCAACAGCAGAAACAGCCTTATCTACCCTGCAAAGTCCTCCTTACTAATATCTGGAGGGTTAGTATCAAAGTTGGGAAAACTGTCTCACAGGCTAGTCAAGCAACAGCCTGACATTGTCTGTAAGATATGACTCCAAGGTTATGATCCTGTCCCAAACATTACCACCATCATCCCTGGGTACACCCATCAGCAAGACAGAGATTACGGCACAATGATATACAGTCACAAGGTAGTTGCCCTGGGAGTCCTCAACATTGACTCCAGACCCATGAAGTCTCATGGCTTCAGTGAAACGTGGGCGAGGAAAACTCTTGCTGAATGCCTCATACAGTCCTCCTCCATGTTGAACAACAGGTGAAGAAAGCTCTAAAGGTGGCAAGGGTCCAAAATGTACTCTGGGTGGGGGATTTCAATGTCCACCACCTAACATGGCTCAGCAGTTGCACTACTGAGCAACCCGGTGGGGTCCGAAAGGACATGTCTTCAAGGCTGGGTCTGCAGCAGGCGGTGAGGGAACGAACAAAAGGGAAAAAACATGCTTGACCTCATCCTTATCAATTTTCTGCCGACTGCACCCGCATCTGTGCATGACAGTATCGGTAAGAGTGACCATCGCACAGTTATGGAGAAGAAATCGTGCCTTCAAGTTCAGAATATCCTCCATCATTTTGAGCAGCAATATCACTGTGTTAAATGGAACAGACTTCAAACAGATCCAGCAACTCAAAATTGGGCATCCATGAGACGCTGTGGGTCATCAGTTGTGCACGGTCATAGACATTTAAACAACTCACCAGAGGAGAAGACTCCACAAGTATCTCCAAGATCAAATGATATAAGATCCCAACACATCAGGGCAAAAGATAAGGCTGAAGCATTCACAGCAAACTTCAACCAGAAATGTCATGTGGATGATCTTCCACTGGCCACCTCCAGTGGTCCCCAGCATAAGAGATTCTAGTCTTCAGTTAATTTGATTCACTCCACGTGATACCAAGAAACAGTTAGAGGCACTAGATACTGCAAAGCTTGTGGACCCTGACAACATTCCTGTAACAGTACTCAAGAAATGTGCTCGAGAATTTGTTATCCCCTAGCCAAGCTCTCCCAGTATAGTCACAACACTGGCAGCGACTCGACAATCTGGAAAATTGTCCAATTATGCCTTGTACAAAACAGCACTGATCTAAACCAGCCAATTACCACCTTACAGTCTATTCTTGATCATCAGTGATATTAAGCAACACCTGCTCAGCAATAACCTGCTAAGTGATGCCCAGTTTGGACTCTGCCAAGGCCACTCAGCTCTTAACCGCATTACAGCCTTGGTTCAAACATGGACAAAATGTTGAATTCCAGAGGGTGAGGTGACAGTGACAGCTCTTGACATCAAGCACCCCAAGCAAAGCTGCAATCAGTGGGTATCAGAGGACAAACTCTCCATTGGTTAGAGTAAAACCTGGTACATAGGAAGATGGTTGTGGTTGTTGGAGGTCAGTCATCTCACTCCAAGACATCTCTGTAGCAGTGCCTGATGGTAATATCTAAGGACCAAACCATCTTCAACTGCTTCATCAATGATCTTCCCTCCATCATTAGGTCAGAAGTGGGTATGTTTGCTGATGATTGCACAATGTTCAGCACCATTCGCAACTCCTCAGATATTGAGGCAGCCCATATTCAAATGCAACGAGATCTGGACAATATCTAGGCTTCAGCAAACAAGTGGCAAGCAACATCCGTATTACACAAGTGCCAGG
Source organism: Rhincodon typus (assembly GCF_021869965.1). Taxonomy (NCBI): domain Eukaryota; kingdom Metazoa; phylum Chordata; class Chondrichthyes; order Orectolobiformes; family Rhincodontidae; genus Rhincodon; species Rhincodon typus. Next base: position 4,507,889 of record NC_063352.1, on the reverse strand, counting down.
CTATGACAATCACCAGTAAGAGACAATCTAACCACCGTCCCTTGACATTTAATGGTATTACCATCACTGAATCCCACACAGTTAATATTCTTGGGGGTACCACTGACCAGAAACCAACTGGATTTTCCACATAAATACAGTGGCTACAACAGCAGGTCACAGGCAAGTAACTTCTCCCCAAAGCCTGTCCACCATCTACAAGGCACAAGTTAGCAGTGCAATGAAATACTCCCCCTTCCCTAGAAGAGTGCAGCTCCAACAGCACTCAAGAGACTTGATACCATCCAGGACAAAGCAGCCCACTTGATTGGCACTACATCCACAAGCATCCACTCCCTCCACCACAGATGCTCAGTAGCAGCAGTGTGTACCATTTACAAGATGCACTGCAGAAATTCACCAACGATCCTAGACGGCACCTTCCAAATCCTCAAGAATGTGCGAGAAAGTCGACGGCAGCAGATACATTGGAACACCACCATCAACTGCAAGTTCCCCTCCAAGCCACTGACCACCCCGACTTGGAAACATGTCACCGTTCCTTCACTGTTGCTGGGTCAAAATCATGGAAATCCCTCCCTAATGGGACTGTGGGTCAACCTACAGCTTTGAACTGCAGCATTTCAAGAAGGCAGCTCACCACTACTTTCTCAAGGGCAACTAAGGATGGGCAATAAATGCTGGCCCAGCCAGTGACACCTATATCCTATGAATAAATTTTTAAAAAATAAGCACACCATGCCAGCATGACAACTTCAACAAATCGATCACTCAGCTATACATCCCACAATATTGCATCCTTCACAGACACTACTGACACCTTAAATACATCCTACAACTCTTCAACCAAGTAAGGCATTATTGACAAATTATCACATTTGCAAGTGCACTCATTCAAAATCACCTTCTTCTCTTGCAGAACAGAACAGCACATAATTGAAAACAATAGAACCTGACGTTGGAAGGTTAACTGTGCTTGCAGAATATGTTCCGCTGTGGCCAGAGAAACAGAAGAGAGAATTTTTCACATAACAATATGTGGCCACTCCAGCTTCCTTACAGATGAAGTGTCAGTCTCGATCCCTTAACTCCAAAGCTTTCTTCACGCACATGTTCTCATCACACATACACTGGCCCATCAACTGCAGTCAGTGAATGCACTTTGAAAGCTGAGTGTGGGTTCAAGTAGTACTTGATATCTTCAGCAAAATTGTCAGCCCCTTACTTATCTTCGAGGCTACCAATCATAATGCTTGCTTCAACTCCTTTACCCAAAATCCATCTTGTGTTAAACTAGGATTACAGTTTAAGACAGGTCTCCTTGAAAGCTCTATAGCAGTAGGTAGTATTTACCAAAAATCATCCCCTTAGCACTCGTACTTTTGAAATGTATCTCACTGTGTTAAAGCAGGAGTTGGTTAGCTCAATTGGCTGGACAGCTGGTTTGTAATGCAGACTCAGTGGGCTGAATAGCGTAATTCTGTCCCTATATCATATGTTCTTAAGGAATCTGGCAGTTTATGTATCAATCTCAAACAATGCAAATATATCTATATGGGAATGGAGTCACAAAGCCAGAGGGCAGACCATTATTAACATAACATTACTCATTCCCGTACAAAGGAAACAAGCACAAACTCACAAATAACACAAACAATTAATTCAAGGAAATTGATGAATCATTTGGTGAGAATATAAACAGCAAAATGCACAATTTTACAGGCTAATTGGCCACTTCACTTTAAACATGATCTCTCGATGTCCACTACACTGCTTATGCTTTGTACTACAACCACCATGTACAACTACCTAAAACTTACAACACTAGTTTGAATCAGATTTGTAATATCAATAGATTGCGCTTTAACAGTTTCTGCTGATCCATTTATAAATACACAACGTGAAAGAATAGTGCAATTAAGAGTGGTCACTCATGAAAAAGAAATCAATGCAAGCCTGATGAATAACTTCAAACTCAAGTTATAGCAATGGTTAGTTTCAGCGATTGCCACAATAAGTTGCAAGTCTCCAGGTTTCCTACTTTAGGTCATTAACTAATTAAATAGCAATTTCAGTAAAGAAAGGCAGTGATTTCAAAAGATAAAATTTACAAGATTATGACTAATCCAGTTAAAAATACTTGAGACCTCCCCTTGAGTTGGTTTTAATTTAAACCAAAAACTATAAAAATAATTAAATAAGGTTTGGAGTGAGGTTCCCAAAGGATTCAGTGTTGGGATCCTTACTGTTCCTGATATATATCAATGATCTAGACCATGGTGAACAAGACGCTCTTTCTTTTTGTTGGATAATATGAAATTTGAAAGCATTGTAAATTGTGAGGAAGTTGGTGTAGAAATTCAAAAGGGCACAAAATATTTTGGAGGAGTGGGCAGATAGGTGGCAAATCAAGTTCAAACCAGAAAACTGACAAGACACATTTGGTAGGAAGGACACAAAGAGACAACATAAAGTAAGAGGTACAACCCTATAAAAGGAGTGCAGGAGCAGAGGAACCTTGTGTATCTGTACATTTTCCTTTGTTTTCTTTCATAGGATATGGGCATCACTGACAAGGCCAACATTTGTTGTCCATCGCTAATCCCTGAACTGAGTGGCTAGCTCAGCCAGTTCAGTTGGCAGTTAAGAGCCCACCATATTTCCATGGACTTGTCGTCACACGAAGGCAAGATAGCAGATTTTCTTCCCTAAAAGACATCAGTGAACCAGGGAGGTTTTTATGACAATTGCTAATGGATTCATGGTCTGTATTATTGAGACTTCTAACTCCAGAATTTATTAATTGAATTTAAATTCCACTAACTGGTATGGTGGGATTTGAGCCAATGCCCCCAGAACAGGTTTTCAATGAAAGATTTGAGACGGAGAAATCACAGATTTAAATTTATCAGTGAAAAAACTAAAAATAATATGCAGTAAAACATTTTCCACACGTCGTTAGTGTTTGAAATGCATTGCCTGCGAGTGAGGTGGAGACAGGTTCAGTCAAGGCATTCAACAAGAAATCCATGACCTCTCCCTCTCCATCCTTTCATGAGTGGAGACCCTATTTACGCTGCCCAGACTTCTCGTGTTTTTGAACATTTAAGTCAGATCAGCCTGAACTTCTGAGGAGAACAGTCCCAGTGTCTCCAAGTCTTTTCTCATAACTGAAATTCCTCATCCCTGGAACCATTCTCACAATCCTCTTCTGCCTTTGCTCCAATGCCTTCATAACCTTCCTAAATGTTATGTCCAGAATGCTCCAGCTGAGGCTGAACTAGTAGCTTATTTGAGCTCGACATGAACTCCTTGCTTTTGTGCTCTATGCCCCTATTAATAAATCCTAGGTTACTAGGAGAAGACTGAAGAATGACACTAGACAAGATGTTCATTTGGAAAGCTGGAGCAAACATTTTTGGCGAAAAGGCCTTTTATTACAATTCACTCACGATATATGGGCATTGTTGGCTGGGCCAGCATTTATTGCCATCCCTCATTGGCCAGAGGGCAGTTAGTCATCAACCTCATTGCTGTGGGTCGAGTCATATGTTGGCCAAACCACATAAAGACAGCCCCCTAAAGAGCTGTAGTGAACTAGATGAGTTTTTCCTTCAACCGAGAGCAGTTCATAGTGATTTCTCATGACTCTTAATTCCAGATTTTATTGAATTCAAGAACCACCACCTGAGAAGGCACAGATCAAACCTGGATCCCCAGAACATTACCTGGGTCTTTGACTTAACAGTCCTGTCATTATACTATTAGGCCATCTTCTCCCATTAACAATTCTAATTCCCTCTGCTGTAACAATTTAACAATTCTGTGATGAATCAATGTGGCATCAAATAGTATTTCAGAATTCTCTGATGCACACCAACAATTCTGAGGAAGAAAAGTCTTTCTAAATTCCTAATTTTACTTTAGTTCCATCTGGTTCTCATTTAATAATTTTAAATTAAACAGCTACGTGCAAATAATGTAATTTTAAGATCTTAAGATTTTAGAATTGCATAGATTTCTGTTTGTCCCTACACAAAAAAGGATATTGAAGCACTTGAGAGGATACCAAGGGAGTAACCAGAAGATTTGAAGGGATGGAGGGATTGGATTATAACAAATAATGACGTGAATTGTCCATATTCTCACTGGAAAAGGTAGGGTTGAGAGGGATAATAAGAATACTGCTTTTCAAAAGTGACTGGATCATGCAGACATTGGCAAGCTGTTTCATTTCTCCCTGAACAGTAGGGAAATAAATTCTAAACAAGCCTTGGGAGACATTATCTCAGTGAGCAAGTAGTTAAACCTCAGGAACGAGCTCATCAGGCATTTGAAGCAGTGAGTGTTGTTTCATTCAAGTGCAAATAAGGTGGAATTCTTCAGAGGATTTTTTTTTTTTTTAAAAAAAACAGTATATGAGTAATTTCAGACACAATGTAGCATACTTACGAGGAAGAGGAAACTCTAAACTTATACTGGGAATTAATCCAGCTCTACAGCACAGACCTGGAAGCAGAGAATGCTGGAAAACATGGGAACCTGAACTGAGAGAACTCTAATGCCTTCGCACTGCCGGAGAAACGTGAATTTACATGCAGACAGTTTGGCAATAAGATTGGCTGCCTGCCATACAAAGCAGGGCAGTCAACTAGGCTGTTAAAGCCTTAATCAATGATGAATTTGTCGCCTCCTCAGCATTTTGTCTAGCAAATTAACCCCTTGCCATGTGGGAAGACCACCAGCTCAATGGAACAGCACCAAAAAGTTGTGGAGGGAGTATCGGAGCTCAAGGTTCCATTCCCCATTACAGGGCACCAAGCAGGAAATTCCTGCCCCATGCTCCAAAGGATACAACAGCTTAGGTCCCCATCATTTTTGATTCTGAATCATGCCTGTGTCACGATATCCTTGGTGAATGGGACTGCCCAGGCTTACAGTTTCTGGTCCTTGACTAAATCTGCAGCATTAAGAGTTCATCTGTTGTGATGAACTTTCCTGCAAGATTGTGCTCCTGGGTCCGGCAAGTGCAGGCTCAGGACTCCCATTTAGCTGCCAACTTGTTTAATTTGTGCATTTTACATGAGTGGCCAACTTATTTAAACAAAACACTGTAGCATAAATTTTTTCAAGCATCTTCAGTTAAAGAGATAAAGTCAGACCCCAGGACAAAGAGATGAAGTTGTTAAAAATAAAGCTGAAGTAATATTCAGATGCATCATGAGGGCCTCGTCAGTAATTAAAACAAGTTAGTTCAAAATAGCCTTAAAGATTTACTTGGAATGGTCAGGTTTTGAATTCTGTGTGCAATTTTAAATACCTGAAAGGATTTAGATTCAGTAATTAGAATATCGATGCCAACCTTTTTTTATGTAGTATAAATTGGCTGATGTATTCATGTATTTAAGACGCTACTTAAGTTAACATCCTCCATAATGGAACTCTGAAACAGTTACTGTCTATCACACCGCTTAGCGTTGAGCTCAGTGAGAATATAAGAGTATCAACGCACAAGATGTGTTAACTGATTTTAATTTTAAAATTAGTCATAACTTGTTTACTTTCCCGAGCTGACATTACGATAATATCTAAATGTTGAAAACACTGCAGTCGTAAGTCGTGAAATTTATAGGTTTTGAGAAGGTAGCATTGAAAAAATGCTGCCTGCATTGAGACAGCGAAGTGATTTAAAATGGCTGTCTGCTCTGCATTAAATCAACAAAATTAAGATCTGCACATCTGAAAAAATGCTAGGATTGTCAATGTTCCATGATTAGGAATTGTCGCCATTCATAATAATTAAGTACACAATGATATTCCTAACAATGATTTTAAATCATAACCATGTGTGCTTATTTATTCACCTGACCATTGACAAAACCAAAATATCATTTCTGAAGAAAGCAGAGTGTTCTTGTATTATACAGTAGTATATATAAGCATTATAGCTGACAGAACATTTTTAATAAAATTCAGTCATAAATTGAGTCCTAACAAGATGAAATTTATTTGAACCTGCAGTTCATGGGCCCAATATATTTTTCTCTTCCAATATACATCAAGGTATAAAATTAGGGATCTTGTGATGCAGTGGTAGTGTACTTACCTGGAGGCCTAGGTTCATGTCCCACTTGCTTCAGAGGTGTAGCACAGCATCTCTGACAGGTTGATTAGAAAATGTCTCAAGGTATAAAATTTAAAACAAATGCCAGCAATAATGCAAAAGAAACTGCTTTAGCTTGACGCATTTAGCAGTGCCTTCCATTCACGATACAATACAATTTGACTCTAATATATTTACGCTCAGACATGAATAAAACAATTTAAGAATTCATTTCTGTACCAATATGTGAAACAGTTCTTAAAAAGCATAATCCTAGGAAATAAAACAAAAAGAAATGGAATCTATCACAGATGGTACATTGTTTCCTTAACTGAGATTTAGATTGTCATTTTCACATGATTGCAATGGGAAGATGGTGGCATAATGGTAATGTCACTGGATATTCTGGACTTTGAGAAATTCAATAAAAATCAGGAATAAAAAGCTAACCCAATAACTATGTAATTACTGTCAATTGTTGTCTATATGTGACCCCAGACCTATTCAAACACAGACAATAAATGCTGGCCTAGCCAGCAACATCCACACGTGGTACATAAATAAATAAATAAAGTGATTTCAGCTGTCCATCAGCAAAACGCTACGCTGTGGTGCTGATGAAATTTCTGAATGGACTTCATGTCAACTGGTGTAAGATCACCTCCAAGAATATATTACATTGACATACCAGTTTGATTTTGCTTTGAAACCGGTTAACAATGTTAGTAGAAAGCTAAGATACCCCCCTCACATGATCTCACTGTAGAAACTCAAACGTTCAAAAAGCATAGCCTTGCGTCTACATTCCTGTGACACATCTCAATTGGCCTCAGGTAACGCACTGCTAGCAATGTAACTCTGGACTACCAGATAACTGGCCTGAGATCATTAGCTATGATACATGTACAACCAACCATCTCTTGCCATGTCTTACTGACATGCCAGTTTAAAGCGAAAATTCACATACTGAAAATAAGCTGTGCTCAGTTCACAACCATCCACAAGAGATAGTAGGAACTGCCAATGCTGCAGTCTGACATAACAAGGTGTGGAGCTGGATGAACACAGCAGGCCAGGCAGCATCAGAGGAGCAGGAAAGCTGACGTTTCGGGTCTGGACCCGTCTTCAGAAATGGGGGAGGGGGAGGAGGCTCTGAAATAAATATAAATCTATAAACTAGTTCTTTGTTGCATACTTCCCATGCAGCTTTGCAGAATAATGAGCTAAGGAGAACTGATGAAACTTCTTTGGCACTGTTGTCATGTGCCAAATGTTTGATTATTTTTACAGATTGAAGCTTTTTTTTTGTCATGCATGAGTAGTATAGCCTAAGTGTGCTTGAGATGAGGCTGCTCAAGCATAATGAGCCAAGTATGGCATCTTTTATACCTCTGTATTTGGAAAAAACACAGTTTCTTCATTTCTGCATAAAGGTTTTCACTTTTTAAAAGAAAATGAACTGTTAACTAGGAAGTTCTGTTCAGCAATCCCTTGATGTACTTTCCATGAAAAGATTTTGTCCTTCATTAGTTTGCATTTGAAAATTCAACACAGCCAAATACACCCTCTGCCAGAAGCCTGATAGTCCTTCCTGCTTTAGCCTCACATCACATGTTTAAGTTCTGGATCAGCTAATGCTATGGCAGTCATTACCTTCTAAATTTCTGTCCCAAGAGCCAAAGGTGGTAAGTCAGATAAGAGAGCACCGTGCCATCTACACTAAATTAGAATACTACCATACTTTCCTCTATATAAAATGTTCTGCTGTATAATGACAATGTTGTTTCAAAATGTATTCATACTTCACAGTAAGATGTCTATACAACATATTTTGTAAAGTACATTTCCCGGTATCACACAAAGCTGAATAATATTATCATATTATAATACAATTAATATTTTTTGCTTTCTCTAACTCACATCTGCTTCAGGACAAAATATAAATGTGCAAGTAATTCAAATCTAAAAGACAGTTAACCCTTCTAAACAAAATTAACCAAAGAATAATTAATGCAAACATACACCACAATTTTGTATAGCTCAATACAGGTATTCTGAATAGTAACTAATCAACTCAAGATTTTATTTATGATTAAAAATCTACATTCACAAAACAATTACTATCTTATATCTTACTTCTAAATAAATAAAATGAGGCAGCGAATATTGAAAGCTAACACAAGCCACCAGTTTAAGATACAGTGGGGCGAGTTAACAGGCAAGTGCAGTGAGAAAAGGGAAAGAAAACAGAGTTAATCTGACAGATAAGAATTGGAGGCTATGGAGTGGATAAGGTAGTAATGTTGGATGCTACAAGTTGATGCACTGTTCAATTAAGTACTGTAGATTTCAGTGTATAGGTTTACCTGTGAAGCCTCTCAAAAAAATCCTCCAAAAATGGAGGGAGACTTCTATGCTAAGGACAAAAATAAGTTATCAGTATGGGTGGTCACTGCCTTTATCATTCACCGTATGGTTTCTGCTCTGTGTGGGTTATCTTAAACTCCTGCTGTTCTTCACAACACAGCTATTTCACTGACATTTTCCCTTGCTTCCAATGCTAGAGGTCATAGGGGTCTGAGGTTGTTGGCTTGCTCGTCGAGCTGGCTGGTTATCATACTGACATTTCATCACCGTACTAGGTATCATCATCAATGCGCCCTCTCATGAAGTGATGTTGTTCTCCTCTGCTTGGTATTTATATGATCCGGTCTGTTAAGTTGGGTTGTGTCATTTCCGGTTCTGTTCTGCATGGGTTTGTATGTGGGGTCTAATTCCACGTTTGTTGATTGCATTACTGATTGAAAACCAGGCCTCGAGGAAGTCCCATGCATGTCTGTGGTTTCCACAGCAATCAACCCAACGTCCACAAACAAATCTGTGTTAGGGCACTATTCAAACAGGCCACAACTCACTGCAACATGCCAGAAATACGCAGGAAAGAGGAAGAGCATCTATAAAAGGTCTTTGCTAACAACGGACATCCCAACAACTTCATCTATAGGTGCCTACTAGACAGACAATGCCAAGAGGACACAGTATGTCCCAATACACTGGCCACACTATCCTACATCAAGAACATATCAGAACTGACAATGAGACTCCTACGACCACTAGGAATCAGGATAGCACGCAAACCCACAGCCACACTACGACTAACACTCACAAGGACCAAAGACCCCATACCCATGACATGCAGGACCAATGTAGTTTACAAAATACCTTGCAATGACTGCAACAAACATTACATCAGCTAGACCAGAAGGAAACTAGCCATCAGGATGCACAAAAGCAGCTAGCAGCAAACCAACATGACAAACTCTCCATCATCTCAGTGCATTTAGACAATGAAGGACAGCAATTTAACTGGGACAACGTGACCATCTTAGCTCAACTGGGACAACGTGACCAAAAACTGACATGCACGGGAATTCCTATAGGCCTGGTTTTCAACCCTTAATGCAATCAACAAACGTGTGGAATTAGACCCCATATACAAACCTCTGCAGAACAGAACTGGAAATGACACAACCCAACTTAACAGACCGGATCATATAAATACCAAGCAGAGGAGAACAACATCACTTCATGAGAGGCCGCACTGATGATGTTACCGAGCACGGTGATGAAACATCTGCATGATAACCAGCCAGCTCGATAAGCAAGCCAACAACCTCACCCACACCCGAGCTACAAATCTTCACGAGAACCTTAATCATAGGGGACTACAGCACACAAAGAGGCCCGTTGGCCATTTGTGTCCATGTGGATCAAAATTCGAACTATTCGAATCCCACTTTTTAGCACTTGGTCCATAGCCTTGTACACCTTAGCATCACAAGTGCATGTCTAAATACTTAAATGTTACAAGGGTTTCTGCCTCTACCATCTTCACCGGTAGTGAGTTCCAGATTCCCACAACTTTTGGATGAAGAAATTTTTCCTCACATTTGCTCTAAACCTGCTGCCCCTTACTTTAAATCTATGTCCCCGGTCACTGATCCCTTCAAGGGGAAAAATTCTACCCTATCTACGCCCCTCGTAATCTTATATATCTCAAACTGATTTCCTCTCAATCACCCCTGCTCTGTGGAAAACAATCCCTGTCAATCCAACCTCTCTTCATAATTGAAACTCTCCAGCCCAGGCAGCATCCTGGTAAATTTCCTCTGCACCATCTCCAGTGCTGGTATATGGTACCTGTAAACAAGACATCCATTCATGGGTGGAAAAATTAATATTGACTACAATTGAAAGTACAGTTTGTTGTGATACTAAAGGGGGAGTTCAACATATATACTGAATATATGCAAACATGATTTTTTGGGGCTGAAAATAAAAAAAAAGGGGTTGTCTTATTCACTAGGTTGCCTTATACCCTGCAACCTGCAGTTCTATGAACTTTTTAAATTGAGGGAAAGAGGAAGGAGAAGACAAGTGGGAGAATATGAAAGAATGAAGACATAGGGGAGAAAAAGAGTGAACACGGAGAGAGAGAAAACATCAGAGACAGCAACCAAGTCAGGCCCAAAAGGAATAAAATGATGAGGTGGAGAAATTGGGACTGGGAAAATGGCCACAGGTAAAAGAAAGGATAACTGGTATGACGTGGAAAGGGGAAAAGAGTAGGATAAAATGACAGACAGAGAGGTTGGGAGAATCGATGCAGGTAAGGTGTGGGAAACAAGGAAGGGAAGGGACAATGGGATAAGTATTACCTAATTAAAAACACATGGAACTGGGAAGCTAATGAAATGGGTAATTCATTAATTTAACTCAGACTTGAATGCACCTGGGAGAATCAGTGCTGACAAATAAAGCTGGAAATAATTGGGATAAATTAATTAAGTAAAGTGGAGACAAAGTCAGCAAAATTGTAGCAAAAAGAAACTGGAAGTCCCTTCATTCATTCATTCTCAACACTCATGAAACTAAATCTGAGCCTCAATCAACACCAGTCAAAATTGAGACTTTAATGAGAAAAACTATTAGAAGTCATTTCAGGGTAAAAACTAAAAGTCTCTCAACTTGACAATTCTACCCGCACTCACTGTAAACTTACACCATCAACAAATGCAAATTGTTGTGATTTTTAGTCCGAATAACTTTATGCAACAATGAATTCTTCTGCAGAAGTACTTAAACATACCTAATTTAATGTAAAAGTCAGCAAAAGAGAGGTCCAAGCATCTTATAATGTAGTTTAAAATTATATTTCTTACTGCAATTTAATAACAGTACTTTTCTTTTACTGCGCATGATCTTTTTATCAGCTTATGCTTATCATTTCAAGAGATGTTTACATTTCCTTGTCTGTATTTGGTTCTATTTTAGAATTTACAACCAGAATGATGTCTGCCATCATTCAAATACTGAAATCACAGAAAATTGCACAAGCACAACATAGCTAGAGATGAGAATCAGTGATGCTGAATTAAACACATCATACAATCCATATTTACATGGTTAATACTTCCACTAAATCATTGTTTCTTTCAAACTGTCAGAATAAGAGTAACTAGATATCTCAAACGACCTGCTTTCAGTGCATATTCTGTTTATTGACTAGAATTAATTCAATTTAAGGGTGGGGACCTACCTGGGGATATATATATATGATTGAAATCATTCTCATGGCTCACTATGTCTGTTCATGTATGGGCTAACAAAGACACAAAAAGAATCAATGCCCCATTACCTCCTATTCTATTACTGACTGTTCACAAAATGAATTGGCCAAATGCCTATGTAAGCAGTTGCAACCATTTCAAATTGAGTTTTCCACATACAAAATGAACGATTCCTTCATGCTCATTAAGATCACATAAGAGGTACATAGCAAGAATAACAGCATCCCAGGTGCTCTTTCGACATTGCCAGCTTATTTTGTTTGTTTTCACTTGTAGGAGATGAACATCATTGTCCATCCCTAGTTGCCCTTGAGAAGGTGGTGGTGAGCTGCTTTCTTGAAACACTGCAGTCCATGTGCTGTAGGTAGACCCACAATACCATTAGGGAAGGAATTCCAGGATTTTGGCCTAGCAACAGTAAAGGAACTGAGATATATTTCCAAGTCAGAATGGTGAGTGGATTGGAGGGGAACTTGTAGGTGGTGGTATTCTCATGTATCTGCTGCCCTTGTCCTTCTAAATGAAAGTGGTCAGGGGTTTGCAAGGTACTTTATAAGGTTCTTTGGCGATTTTCTGCATTCCTTCTTTAGATAGTACAAACTGCTGCTAAGTAAGCATCAGTGGTGGGAAGAGTAAATGTTTGTGGATGGGCTGCTTTGTCCTGCATGGTGTCGAGCTTCTAGAGTGTTATTGCAGTTGTACCCATCCAGGCAAGTGAGGAGTATTCCATCACACTCCTGACCTGTGCCGTGTAAATAGTGGGCAGGCTTTGCGGAGTCTGAAGGAGAGTTATGAGCCACAGTATTCCTAGCCTCTGACATGCTGTTTCAGACACTATTTATATGCCAAGTCCAGTTGAGTTTCTGGTCAATGGTAACCCCCCACAATGTTGAATATCATGGGACAGTGGTTAGATTGTACCTTATTAGAGATGCCTGGTATTTGTGGGGCACAAATGTGATCTGCCATTTGTCAATCCAAGCCTGGACAGTGTCCAGATCTCATTGCATTTCAACATGGACTACTTCAGTATTTGAGGAGTCTCGAATACTGCTGAATATTGTGCAACTGATGATGAACATTCCCGCCTCTGATGTCATGAAGGAGGGAAGGTCATTGATGAAGCTGCTGAAGATGGTCGGGTTGAGGAACTCTTGCAGATATGCCCTGGAGCTGAGATGACTGATCTCCAGCAATAACAACTAACTTTCTGTGTGCAAGGTGCCTCCAACCATTGGAGAGGTCCTCCCCACCGATTCCCATTGATTCCAGTTATTTACCAGCATACCACTCAAACGAGCCACTGACATTGACACCATAGCACTACATCAATCTAGACGTGCCATCTGTGTCTGAATCTGAGTTAATTAAACTCATGAATTGAGCAACTCGTGCAGTTTTCAGTTTCAATGACACCTTATACACCCAATTTGCTAATGGGGTCTGCTTTAGGCCCAGCTTTTGCTAACATCTTTATTGGCTACCATTGCAAGTACATCTTGATGGAAAGACCATTAACCTCCTAACTCTTGCCTCCTTCTGATATGGGAGACATTTGCAATATTTGAATCCCCAGTCACATCAAAGAATTTCCTTATACAGCTTAATGAACCTCATCCTGCGCTCAAACTTGCGCTGTTTCAATGGTAATCAAACAAGCTCCCCTTTATCAATGTATTAGTTAAGAAGTCAGAAAATGGGTTAACTACTATATACTGAAAGCCTACATTCACCAGTCAATATACAAATTGGAACTCCTACAGTCCCACACACACTACAAGATGAAACTAATTGGCAACCCTGTGAATAGCACCCAAACCATCTGTTCACCTTGTGGTCTTGATGCTGCGATATCAAAATTATTCAGCATGTTAACGAATACCCTGATCAAATCATTCATTGTACGTCATAAAAACTGATGAAAGGGCCACATCCATCAATATTGGCCTTGAGGTATGCCCAGTCTACATCAGATTACCTCGGAACAGCAGATGAAGTTTAATATTGTAACAGTACTACTATATGAAATCCATGATTATTTTTCTCAATAACAGGGTGCTGCCATCAAGCCAGAAGAGAGGATTTGCCTACAACACAAATATGCAATGTGATATGTAAGTTCTAAGTATAGCATCCAAATCAAACAAGTCCCATTGACCATTTGGCCAGGACCATAATTTGATATATTTGCATGTCTATAAACTATATAGACACTCAGGACCCTGTATCACGTCAGCAAAACAAATTTGCACATTTATTGTAGCTTCATCAAAAAAAGGGGTCATTGAGACTACCAGAACCTGCTGCATCTCCATGGCAAAGGCCTGACCAATCAAAAACTCTCTGCCTGGTCTGAGAATTAAGATTGACAGTTAATTGGCCTGGAGATACAACAAGAAATATTATGGCCAAACCAATCAGCATCCTCTTCTCATTCTGTAGAAAATGGTGTCTATTTTTTCCAAGTTTGTTTCTTGCGTCCAAGTTCTGAACAGTGTAAGATAAAAAATCTTTAACTTCTAGTTCCTTTTAACAATGCAGAATTACTATTGCTTCCAGGAAGAATTAGGGTGAGTTACAACTTATTTCTTTATTTCAGGTCTCTCATTCAGGTGCTGTTCATGCAACTCCCAGCATTTCATTACATCAACACTTCATGTAGCAAAATCCACCAATCCTAATTTTTCTGATGTGTTTAACACCATCCTTTTATTTGTTGATGGGACGTTGATTGAGGGACAAATTTTGGCCATGGCAGCACTGTTAACCTCTCGAGAAGACAATACCTCAGTTAACCTTGTATCTTGAAAGATGGCATTTTCAACAGGGCAACATTTCCTGACTACTCTACTGGAGTTCCAGCCTTGAGCTTTGTGCTCAAGTTCTGCAGTGGGACTTTAACCAACTTGTAACTCGAAGATGAGAGACAAATAGGCCCATCAAATTCCTTCCAACGTAGGAACAGAGAAAGGCCATTCGGTCCTTGCAGCCTGTTCCATAATTCATATCTAAGTTTGTGATTGATCTGGTTGTGTTTCATCTCCACATTCCTACCCATATCCCATAACCCATAACTTCCGTGTCAATTAAAACTTATTGTTTTACAAATAAGCTCTTAACAGTGTAACAGCTCTGACCTCTAAACTGTGTGGCCAATCAAAGGTTCCAGTTTCAGAGTTTGTTGCCACATATGGACCTTTGGAGGTTTGCACAGTAGGGAAATTAGAGTAAACGTAGGTACTAACTCTGTTCTTCAATGGAAGTCAAAAAGATCCAGTCATAATCTATTTATCTATTTCTCCTATATAGAATTGTAATATCGCCCTTCATCAGTGCTGCCAAGCTGCTTTCACTTTATGCCTCTCTGTCAATTCTGAATACTTGATAATTAGGATTGTTAAAGACTCATTGTGTCTTGTTAGAACAGTGTCTCTGTGAATACAATTACGTCATAATCCCATGTAGCAACATCATTGGCATTTTTAAAATGGATACATTTAAAAATAACTCACTTGAATTACATGACTCATAAGCATTTTGTAATATTTTAAATCAGATCACAAGAAATTCAAATTCAACAACTTTTACTTGGAAACTGGTCTGACATACACTGTCAATAAATTCAACAGGAATTAAATCCCAGCAGCAAAACTAGTTTTTCTGCATTAATAATTTAAATACTGTGACCTTTTCTCAGCTGCTTTTCATTGCTCTGGTCAGAGCACTCAATGCTCATTTAGTTAGATCTCCTTGGTTGGCATAAATTTTCGTCCTGATTAAGAATTATTGGTAATTTATGCTATGGTTACCTCATTCTCATTCAAGTAGTGAAACTGGCATCAGGAAGTCTATAGCTTTCTACAAACAATAACTACATTACATTTAATTTAATTTTTAATCATTTCACATTGGATATATTGCAGAAGCAATCTGACTTCTAATAAAAATGCTTCACAGAATTCTAACATACTCTGCAGGTTTGGTTGACAACATGAAACAAAAAGAATACTTAAATATTTACATAGTGTTATCAACAGCTTGCATTACTGGGTTGCAATTATGCTTTTAGGTTAAAAATATACAGATTTGTATTTTCTTATACAGATTATCTTTTACCAAGAGAGCAACCTGCTACAGATCAAATTCTAGATGACATGTCCAAAGCAAATGCCTGAAGAAAATGAATGATAATTTGATATTCCAGCGATTGATCACATTCATTGCTGCTGCAAAATTCTTTTAATTTAAACCAAGCAGAAATCATTGCCAAGTAACACTGATGGATCCTGCTCATAAGGGAAAGGCATAGTGAGTTTTCACAAAAAAATTGTCACTTGGATTGAGGCTTTCAATAAACAAAGAGAGATGTAATAAGCTGACACGGTCAGACAGCAAATTGCTTCGAGAAGGTTGAAAAGACAGGAGATTACAGCAAGAGAAGGTGCTGCTCTGATGTGCTAGATTGAAGGCAGAACAGTTACTTGATTCAAGTTAATAAAACAACCCACTGATGTGGGGTAACATAGTGCATTCATTATTTAACAGCGTTACACAAAGATAAGTGAACAAGTGAATCTGAACCTAACGGTTTCTTACTGTGAAATAAAGAAGCTCCGTAATTTGTATCTCATCTTAACTTGCCAAATGGCAATTCAATCTGCCAGACAGGTTACAAGTCGCTAAGGAGAGGGCAACACTCAAACCACTTCAAGGAGTGCACAATGCCATTGAAACAGTAGGGTTCAGAAGTTGTACACAACAGGCGTGAACTCATGGTACTTATATTTAGTATATCTGTAATTCCACAGCATGTAATTAATTAATACAATTATATTTTCAAAATATCTAAATTTTGAATGCAGAATAGTAAAAGAATGAAGTGGAAAAATAAGAAGTTATTAGTATTCTCCCTTTCAAGTTACTGCCACAATTGATCAAAATTTGGCTGGGCCAATTTGACAGTCGTTTATGAAGATTGGAATTTGTCCCAGACCAAGCACAAGACAGAAACTGGGCAGATTTGGAACAATGAAAAGTGAAACGAGACTTGAAGAGGAACTGACCCTGAACTATCAGATCAAAAATAAAAGATCACAAGGATGCAGAATAAATAAAAACAATGCTAAAGGAGGCGACTTCAAGTTTCAGAAAGTCATTAACAGAAAATGATTAGAAACAAATATCAAAGAAGATAGCATTGTCATAATAAAGTTAGAAATAGAAAAACCTATTTGGAAAAAGAAAAAAATAGAATAAAGGAAGCATAATGATGGATTTTAAAAAATCTCAAAACTAAAATGGTCAGTAAAGTAACGGAATTTCCATTTCTGTAGCACATTTGGGCAACCCCATCAAGTAGATTACTGGATTAATAATCAGCAGGACAAGAGAGTGCCCTCAACAGGATCTTCGGCAAGCAAGAGACACGGCTCCAGGGTCTTAACACTGGCGTGACATCCGACAAGCCATTTGTATCCACTGGGAATGGAGCGATGACCACACATTCTAAGTTAAAAGACTACTTTATACGATTAACATGGAAAAGATGATAATGAGAAACATGTCAGTAAAAGTGGGGCTGCTCTCCTTGAAGAGGAGAAGGTCAAGACAAGATTTGATAGTGGTGTTAAAAATCATGAGGGATCTTGACTGAGAAGAAAGGAAGAAATGGTTCCTATTGGTGGAAAGGTCAAGAACCAGAGTGACACTGATTTAAGGTGAATGGCAAAATAAGCAATGGCACCATGCAGAAAAACGTTGCTACACAATGAATGGTTAGGATCTAGAATGCACTGAAGTGTTTGCTACAGGCAGATTCAGTTGCGGCTTTCAAAAGAGAATTGGATCCTGATTGTCAGAGGAAAAATCGGCAGAGCTGTGGGGAGTGGCACTAGACAAATTGCTCTTGCAGGAAACCAGTGCATGTACAACAGACTGAATGGCCTCTTCCAACAGTATAACCATTCCAAGAGACAATTCTATGAGCAGAACTTTTTTTTTTAATGTGAGCTGACATTTCTGAGAGGAAAATTAGAAGCTAGAGGAAGATGTTGCATATTTTCCTTTAGTACTGACAAAAGGCATACTTTTGCTGTGGAAGTAAATTCTGAAAGGTGAAATGACAGGTACAATATTACAATAAAAGTAAAGTATTAGAGAATTCCACTTAACTAAATGACAGCAAAATGTTGCTTTTTGAAAGTGATATCCCTGATTGGACAGACATGGGGAAACAGCAATAGCTCTAGAAGTAATATTTCAGGGTTCTTTCAACACTGATTGTGTGGGGGCACACTAGAAATTGGTTTATACCCATTTTTGAATCTGTGGTTTTAGTCTATGGGGAAATTTTTTGAATCTTTAAAAACTAAAACTATAGCAATCTAGATGAAAAATAGTAAACACATGCAGCCAAACCAGTTATGAAAGGAAGACCATGGTTGACAAACTTAGCATGTGTCTTTGAGGATGCAACCAAAATGGCCCATGAGGGAAATATGAATGATGTGGTAAAGACTGACTTTCAGAAAACCTTTGGTAAGCAACCACACAGAAACGAACAGAGATTAAAGGTTTGGAATTTGGAACAAAATCGAAAATTAGATTGAAAAGTAGTTATACAGAAGAAAACATAGTAAAAGTGAAGGGCAGCTATTCATGATAGTTCTTGTACTAAATTATTCTGTCCTGGGTGTATGTGCTTTGGATAACTTCTGCGTTCTTTACACACCCACAATATTAATAGATTCTAAACAATGTCCAAACTTGCAGACAATACTAAAATAGAAAGCATAACAAACAAACCTGAGAATCAAAGGAAGCCAGAAAAGCTGGTAGTGCACAAAATCCATCACGGGCATCAACCTATTTCAGATACCACCTTTGTATGAAAGGATTTGCTTGCTTAAATAAGCCAATAAATTAAGGCTTTTGCCTACCCAAAAAAAATCTTGCCAAAACAATGATTATTTTAGCTGGCTGGAAGTGATCCCAAGTTAAGAAGCATGCACAGCCTAACTGTTCCACCTGCCAATGTCTGCACAAATCAGTCTAGAAGTCATCATCTTGTGGACAGTAAAGTCTACTCGTTCTGTTCATTTTCTGGACACAACAAAATTTAGCAAAGTTACAATTTTAGAAGTATTCTAAATGCAAGAATACATATTAAAATCAATATTAGAGCAGATCATCAACATTAAAGGGCTGCCAAAAATCCAAGTAAAAAAATTGTGACTTACAACTACAACATTTTATACAACATGCAAACATTTCTGTTGAAAGTTCACTACTGAATAGTGCAGAATAGAACAGATGGCATATTAAGTCCCTACTGAGCAATGAAGAAGTTATTGCCTGTGAATTCAAGTTTGACTTGCAAGTAATTTGCCCATTCAGAGAAGGCGTCATAAATTAACTGCATAAAATCTAATCTAAAAGTCTGAAAAGAAATTCTTGCATTTAAATGTGCCTTCATCACCATCACTGAAACATTGTAAAGTGCTTCACGCAATTAAATACTTCCTTGGGTGTTTAGTAATGATTTTTTATGCAACTGTGCTAATTGTAAAGATTTCAGTATCTTAAAAGGTTAATATCGAGCCAGAAATTACAAAAAGTGCATGCAACAAAATATCCAGTTAAACAGAGCTAATAAGTAGCAATTGCTCATTCTGTGGAAGTGGTATCTACTGAATTGCTATATTAGGCTTTGTATTTAGCAGTCCATGAGAAAAAGACAAATCTGTAAACAAAATATTCTAACAGAATAGTATTTCTGTTTATACATATTTCATACATTATTTGTGTTTAGACTTGACATTTTCTCGTTTTCCAATATTCTTGTTTCAACATTTTTTAGTTTTTATCCCTTCCTACTCCTTCATCTCTCATCGTAAACACAGCAAAATAGCCCAGAAACAAACTCAGCTCCAGAAGCATGTTCTGAATGATTTGGGTGTACTGCTGCATACAATTCCTCAGTCATGATGCCAACATTTTTCCTGAAAATGCAGTTTTTAAAAATTCATTCACTGGATAAGGGTGTCACTAGCTCGACCAGGATTTATTGCGCATCCCTAATTGCGCAGAGGGCAGTTCAAAGTCAACCACATTGCCATGGGTCTGGAGTCACATGGCGGCCAGTCCAGGTAAGGAAGGTAGTTTTCATCCCTAAAGGACATTAGTGAACTAAATGGGTTTTCCAACAATTGACAATGGATTTATGGTTATCATTAGACTCTTAATTCCATATTTTTACTGAATTCAAACTCACCATCTGCCATGTGGGACTTGAACCCAAGTCCCTCAAATCATTGCCTGGGCCTCTGGTTTAACAGTCCAGCATTAATACAACTAGGCTGTTGCCTCCCCAGTAACATATCTAACACAGAAATACATTTTAAATATCCATCGTAAATTCTTTAAAGATATCTCATGGTTCAATTTATCTAAATCGAATGCTCGCAATAGAGGCAACGTTAATGGTGCTGTCACTAGACTATTAACCAAGAGACAACAAGGTGCAGGGCTGGATGAACACAGCAGGCCAAGCAGCATCATAGGAGCAGAGAGGCTGACGTTTCGGGCCTAGACCCTTCATCAGAAAAGCTTTTCTGATGAAG
>NC_063352.1:4483058-4487135 GCF_021869965.1 Rhincodon typus | reverse complement strand
CTTCATCAGAAAAGCTTTTCTGATGAAGGGTCTAGGCCCGAAACGTCAGCCTCTCTGCTCCTATGATGCTGCTTGGCCTGCTGTGTTCATCCAGCCCTGCACCTTGTTGTCTCGGATTCTCCAGCATCTGCAGTTCCTACTATCTCTGATTCTATTAACCAAGAGACGCAGGTCTGGGGACCTGGATTTAAATCCTGCTATGGCAGATGGTGGAATTTGATTTCAATACAAGAAGAGTCTAATGGTGACCATGAAACCAGTGTTGTCATTGGGAAAACCCTTTCAGGGAAGGAAACTGCCATCTGACAAGTGATCGACATGTGACTCCAAACCTATAGCACAGTCGACACTGAACAATTAATGATGGCCTAGTCAGCAACACCCACATCCTACGATTGAATTAAAACAACAATTGCACTTAAAATAAAATTATTTGCACATGATATGAATAGACATTTTTTATACATAGGTGTAAACAATTCATTTTGTTTAACTGCAACATAGTTTGCAGTCGATTATTTCATAAGCAACAGTGGATCAACAGGTATTATAAATCATACAGTACTTTCGATATATAAAAACAAGTCAAGGTAATCCTAATTTTTTTTAAGATGGCTTATTGTTATCTGCTCAGTACAGGGTGAAGGGAAAAAAAAAGTCTGTATCTAAATGTGGTGGTTTGGTCCATAGCATGAAACTATAGCCAGTGTCACAGAAAAACAACAGCAAATGCTTGAAATTTTGAACAACAGAAGATGCTGAAATTGCACAGCAGGTCAATCAACTGGAGAAAGCACAGAGCAGTTAATATTTTGAATGGAACTTTCAAAAGCTCTGACTGAAGTATGATTTGTCTTTCCTCTCTACAGATGTTAACTGATCTTCCTACATACTTTCCACTGTTTCATTTTTAATCCATGTAGTCCCTTCCAAAATGAAAATTTTCTATTTATATAAATGCCAAGTACTGCAGATACTAGAAATCTGGGGAAAAAAAAACAAGGTGCAGGAGAAACTCAGTAGGTCTGGCAGCATCTGTAGAGAGAGAAATAGTTCTTCGTACCTTCCCATGGATGTTGCTAAATGTGCAGTTTCTCCAACATTTTCAATATTTCAATTATATCTTGTCTGTTACATTTAAGTCAGAAATTCCACAATTTAAAGCATCCTAACATCTCGCCTGTTTAATCCTTCATATTTATGCAGTGAATACATTTTAGCAAACTGTTAAAAACAGTGAGAATGCTAATAGATAGAAGGTGTTTTCAAATTGTGATATGAACCAATTATGTTGAAAATGCATTCAAAAGGTCAGGAGGTGTTCATGAAAAAAAGCTATTACTTCTTGGAGAAAATTTCATACACACTGAAGATGGGAGTTAGGAGACAATCAACTCAACAACATAATCTCAAATGCACCAAGAAACTATCAGCAGACAAATACACAACAAACCCACACAGACAGAACACAGCAGAGTCTGTTCAGAACTAATGAATCAATATATATCGAACAAAATGGGCACATCTGACAAAATGCAAGGTTATCTTTGAAAGTAATTTTTAAGTACGTGTAAACTTGCTTTAAAAACAAAGTGGCCAAGTTATTGGGTAAATTCTTTTGTCTGAATTTAATATCATTTGCAAGAAACTATATAGTTTCCGCAATACTTAAACAAATAAACTAGTTTAGAAAAAGTAAGAGATAATTTGCATCATTAGGTAAGAATGTAATTTTGATTGCTAAATATAAATATGCACATCATTTAAAAATTCAGTGTCATCAACAAAATGAATAGTCATTTTATTTGACCTTAGTATAAAATGCAAGTTTTCTTTGGAGTTTAAAAAAAAAATCAGCAAAAGAGACAGGTGGAGAATAATTGACATAAAGCAAAGGCATAAAAAAGAAACACAACCACTTCCTCCATTAAACACAGCTGATAAAATTAATGCATGTTCCCACAAACAACAACTTCACCAGAAAATTGTCTTTTGTGACATTGATTGAGGCATAAACATGGACTAGAACTTAATGCCATGAGATTTTATACATCTAAACCATTATACAGATGGGTCCTCACTTCAACATCTCATTCCAAAGACAGCACCTCCAACAGTAATGCACTACAGCATCAAGGCATAAAACAAAAGTAGTAGATGGAAAGCAAAGTTCACAGAAAATCCTTTAATCCACGTCCAGCTCCACCACTCTTGAATCCAACTTGGTCAGACTATGGACACATCCAAATGTAGGAAAGGATCTCTAGGCATGGGTTCCCTTCCTACCTCCACAGTTAATTCCAGAGTTCCCAAATGATCCATCCTTGGCTCATTTTCCCTCATTTATACGGTGCCTGCTGGCAATTCCATCCACTACACTAGATTCTATTTTCAAATTAATGTTGCTGACTACCCACTCTAACTTTCCCTCTTCTCAATCTACACATTGCTTATGAACTATCAGACAGTTTCTCGAACAACCATTCTTAGATGAATTTAAATTTCTTCCCATTATATACAAGGAAGGCAAAGGTCTTTAACCCCTGCCACAAACCCTGCACCTTCACCAGCCACTGCTGCAGGCCGAACTAGGCTGATTGCTATCACAGTATTCTGCTCAACACTGAATGAGCTTCTAACTTCAAGTCTTTACACTGTTTGTAACATACTGTGTTTCCATCTCAGCCCATGTATTGCAGAAACTCTAGCTACACCTTTGTTGTCCAAAATTGGCAATGATCTTACTGGCGTTACATTGTCCATAATCCACAAGCTTAATGTGATCAAGACTCTGGTGTCTGTATTTCAGTGCACTCACCAATTAACACTATCCTTGCAGACTTACATTAAAATCACAATTTTGAAGATCCGTGTGTTAAAGTTTTTATATATAAACCCTTTTATTGTCATCTCCCCTTTCTCCGTTAGTACTTCCAATCTACAACTGCCCATGCCTGATACAGTGAATCACCAACTTCCACCTCTTAGTAAAAAAAAACACTCCTGTCGTTCTTCATCTCACTATCTTCTGAAATTCTAAAGTACATATAAAAGGGATAATCAGGCTGAAAAAGGCATATGACCCATTAAGCCTGCCATCAATATCATAATGAATGAAATGCCATGATTAGGCCTCCAATAACGACAATGAAGAGGAAGAATCCACTGGAAATCAAGTCCCACTATTCCTTAAGCCATCATAATTATATAAATGAACAATTCAGTTACTAAGGTTTCGCCTGATTTTGACTATTTTCTAAGATAAAACAAACACGTCAAGTTTCATCATTAAACAAAAAAAAGTTATTAACAAACTTAGCCAATTACAAATAGCAAAATGAATTCTTAACAGTTAATATGCATACTTAAATTATAGCTGCTTTAAATCAAAATACATACATACACCTATTTTTATAACCACCCTGTTCAGAGATGTTATTGCACACCTCTGGAGCAGGTAGGACTTAGACATGGGCCTCCTGGATGTCACCTTCTATTACTTTCAGGCTTTCTAATGTGTAAACAGTGCCAATTAACCTCAAAGAATACACTGCAACAGTTTGGATGCCACGCTGTAAAATACTATTTTTCCATCACTATGTACAACCCTACCCGGACCATTCCGCTCTTTCAGTCCGTTACTTTCATAAAATACCACGTACCGTAGATTACAATTAATTTCTGATGGGCTTTTACACGCATTAAGCTTGCTGAATTTTTGCTGAAAACACAGCCTCCAAATGACTGTTTCTCTCTGCATGCAAGGCATTCAATTTGTTAAAAAAAAAGTGGAACTCATCCCTTCCCAAGTCAGGGGGCGATCATTCAACACTTAAGGAATTTTTGGATTTCTCCTTTAAAAAGCTAATTATCTTAAAACTACGTTAGCAATTTGTCCATCCACCTCCTCACAGTTTGAAAGTCCTAAAAGATACAGGAGTGATGGATGATATATATCAGTGATAAAATAGGAGGTCCTTTTTAGTAATATAATTGTGTGGAAAAAGTCACACAATAATAGACAAGGTACTTCATAAAATCTTAGTGGATTAACTAAGTTGTAAAATAACATGTGCC
>NC_063352.1:4460191-4482558 GCF_021869965.1 Rhincodon typus | reverse complement strand
TAACTCTCACCAGTTCCCTTTTACAAATAGACTCTAATTGTTGACGTGTTTCAGCTCAAGGTCCATCAATATCTTCAGTGGTAAACACATTCCTGTTAAAATGTAGCAATGGTCCACATAAACTACGGAAGTTGCAGGTTTGAACCTTTATCTGCACTAAGTTGGATAATCTCATCTGAAATGGCAGTGGGCAACTCAATTGTCCTCATTGACTCCAAGAACATGGGCAAAAAAAAAACCAGGGTAAAAAAAACAGCAAGTGGTCCAGTTCAATTTCTGTCCAGTTAACCCTGTTAAAAGAAAATTTATTTTGGGGTGACACAAGTTTCCATCCTGTCCACAGGAGGGAAGACAGACCGGGAGAAGGGAGGGAAAGCAAGAGAGAGAGAAGCAGAGTGGGAGTGAAAGTCTGCAAACTGAAAGTGTGAGCTTACAAAGGGAGAATACACTTATATAGTTGTCGTTAGGATAGTTTTTAACTTAAAATTTCACCATTTGCCAACCATTTAGGACTGAATTGAGAAATGACTTCACTTAAAGGGCTGAGAGTTTGAAATTCCCTGCCTCAGAGTGTTGTGGATACTCTATGGTTGAGTACATTTCAAGCTAGTATCGACAGATATTCGGTTTTTCAAGAAATCAATGAACATGGGGAGTGAGGTAAAAAGGCAGAGTTGTAGATCAGGATCATTTATGATGGTACTCAATGGCAACGCAAGCTCAATGGGCCACATGATCCACTCCTGCTAATGTTTTGTGTTCTTGTATTAAGCACAATTATATCATTTGGTAACATAACTCTGCAAGTCCTTAGCGAACATGATTTAAACAGAGTACAAAATCAATATTCTGCAATTTCTCTCAAAACAGGAAGTATAATTTTATGAACACACAGAGATCAGGAATGAACTTTAATATCTTACCAAAGACTCTAGTGTTTCAGTTCATTTGCAAAAGTCAGCAATTACAGAAAACCTAGGCTGTGACCCATCAATATGTTCTTAACGTACTGCATGAAGATCAAACAATACCTGTTTTGCTCTTCCAATTCATCTTTTCTGTTCATCATGGCTACAATGGCTTGACGTAATTCATCTGAAGAAGCAAACCTTATGTTAACAGGCTTACTGAGAATATAACCAATACAAAAATAACTTTTTCACCTGTCAAGTTATTCAGCCAGAAATACTGATATTTCACATCTCCGATTATCTTTCACAAGTCTGAGAGAGTGAATGTGCACTGGAGGACTGCAAAGAGGCTGAGGTAAATGCACATTTTCAAAAACAAAGTAAACAAAAAGAAAACTAACTTGGGAAAATAAAAGCCAAATACTCAAAATGTCTTATTCTGGATGGAGGGAAATGCGGTGTATTTTGAGTTCATGGCTTTGAAAGGTTTTCTCACTGGAGTCTGAAGAGTTGCACACATTGAAGTATGGACTGTGGAGCAGAGTAGAAAATTACATTAAAACAAGTTAGAAGTAAGAGACAGAGATTAGAAGGGCAGGTCCTCAAGGACCTGGAAGCAGGTAGCAGTACTCCACCAGTGGCCATTTCTGCTCTCTGCACAAACCAATGATAGAGACATTGGGTCGAAAGAAGGATATCCAAATTTGCAGCAATCATTAAAATAGGAGACAGCGTAAATACTTTCAAGGGCCAAAGGAACTCCAAGGATGCAAGAACACAGATTTGGCAAAACAAAAAATCAAACAGAATTTAACATCAATTCATGTAAGACTAGACACTATGATGTAAAAACAAAACAGCTTTGAATGGAACAAGATCAGAAACTTTTCAGAATTCACATTAACAAAGCAATAAAAGCATTACCTGCAGTGCTTGAGATCAATAAATGGAAATACTTATAACACTCCAGCTGAAATATTTCACACATTATGAAGTACAGAAACCATAATGCATGAAATATTTCAATGGCAACATAGAGGGTACAGTGCAGATTCACCAACATGCCATTTGGTATGAAGAAATACAAATATGAAGACTTGAAAATTTAGGTCTGCTTTTGTTAAAATAGTAGAGGTGAAGGGGAGGCAATGACCTAGTGGTATTATCGCTAGACGATTAATCTAGAAATTTAGCTAATGTTCTGGGGACCTGGGTTCAAATCCCGCCACAGCAGATGGTGTAATCTGAATTCAATAAAAAAAGAATCTGGAATTGAAGAGTCTAATGATGACCATGAATCCATTGTCAATTGTCAGAAAAACCCATCTGGTTCACTAATGTCCTTTAGGGAAGAAAATCTGGCATTCTTACCTGTTCTGGCCTACACGTGACTCCAGACCCACAGCAAGGTGGTTGATTCATAACTGCCCTCTGCGCTATTAGGGATGGGCAATAAATGCTGGCCTAGTCAGTGATGCCCACATCACGCGAGTGAATAAAAAAAGAGCATGTTTAATAGAAGAGTTACAAACTATGAAGGGATAGGATAGAGTAGACAAGACCTGATGGGACCTGATTTCAGTGGTAAAGGGGTCAGTCAAGAGGACATGGTTATCACATTAAAAGTACGATAACAACAGAGAACAGCTGAAACATTTCTTTACATTAGATGACCACAGCAGACATCATATAAACTTTTAAGAATAGGTTACGTTAGGGCAAAGATGAAATAAAAACTGAGAGGAATAAATTTAAATGAGGAGACTACCGTCATTCTAAAAGTTTACAACAGCCACTTTACATTCCTCCCCAGACATAAACCTTTCCCTCATTACTGAGGCTAATTCTTCCCTTCCCTTTACAAGTGTTAGGGTGGACGATGGCCCTTGGATAACATAAAATGGCTGTCTGTAGTTTTTAGTTGACATAAAAATGGGCAATGAAGGTTGTTAGCCGAAACAGTAATTTACACAGTCAGAAAAATGATCTTTGCACTCATAGCATCCAGACAAGATGAAGTGTTGCACAAAAATCATTCAATGGGATCTTATTAGGAAGAGGCAAAGATGAGCCACTGTTCACACAAAGACAGTTCTGATAAGGGACATCCTTGAGAAGTGCTGATAGAAGCTCATCTTGCAAACTAATTCAAAGTTTGCTATTTAAGATGGGCGAGAAGGGGAAAGGCTTGACTCACATTAGGTGAAGATCCTTCAGGTGACTGTGTATTACAATGTGTGATTACAGTGACATACATATGTAAATAATGGAATTTTAAATGTTAGAGACATTAAGGCATTTAACTGTCTTGTGGACAGACAGCCTTGGACAGTAGGGAGAAGCTCACAACCGATTAGCAGGGAGGATTGAATAACAGGTGCAGAAGTCAGCAGTACTATAATTTGATTGAACGAGATGCATTGCAGAAACCCAAGGATAGGGGATAAGGGTATCTGGTAAACATCATGAGATCATGGCAAGACTATAACAATTGTCAATCAACTGATCACAAGGCACATGATTGACCTGATTGGATGTGTGTAATCAATCAATAACATTATTCTTTTGCAATTGATGTGTAAACACTGAAGGGCCAAAAACAAATGTCTAAAACTGTGTGTCTTTGCTTTGTTCAGTGGATAAGCTTCTGAACCCAAAGATTTTCTTCCTATCAGTGTAACATGAATAAACTCTTTGATATTGGAAGGTGACTCTAGGTATTGAGTGATTCATTTAATCATTCTGTCCCAATAGGTTAAATCAGTGGTTGAAGCAAAGGGGAAGACAGCACATGGAAACAGTGGGGAATATGAATTATGACCAACTCTTACATGGGGGATAGACATTGACGTGGCGACCAGTGATTTTAATCAGAAAAATATTTTAAAAAAGAAACATGCTTTCTTTTACGTTAGGAATAAAATCTTAGCCTCATGTATACTTCTCCAATTATTGACATTTGTATTTGCAATTTATCAGCCACTGAAGAATACAATTTAATGTGCATTTTCTCTAATCTCATAACACTGCGTAATTTCAGAATAATTTCAATTCTCATAGGGCTGTGCAGTACAGAAGCTTGAAAGAAATATTAACACAAGAGAAAAGGTAACACTAGAGAGGCAAATTAATACAAAAGATTGTGACATGTACATGCACACAGATCCGTAATGAAAAATATATTATTACGAGGAATACTGAATAGGGCTTGAATTTCATACTGCTTTATCAACAAAAGCCTCTGTGGTTTGCAAAATGCTAACTAGGTCACAAGTTTAGAAGAGATTTTTAAAAATCTCAGAAGACACGCAGTATTGCTTTTGAGACGAAATAACAGCATGTGGAAAAAGTTATTGCAGGAGTATCAATCTGCATTAACAAGGTCCTGTAGGGGTAATCAAATGTAATGTCAAAATCCAGAAATCTAATAATTTTTGCTTTTGTTTGTTACAATTAATGCAGGCAGAGACATCTGTCCTTCTGACACATCCTGTTCTTCAGCTAACTTGGACTTAACTGACACAGAATCAAGCCAACGATCATTGTTGGAACCCTAAAAGTACTCAAGAACCCCGGAAGCTTGAACTGTCCTTCTCCAGAGAGAATTGCAACACCTGATATCATTTCCAATTGCAATCTAAGGAGTGCTCACCCTTCCAGAAGATTTAAGGATGTCTTGAGGCATGGACATACTTCCTTTTGACTGACACCTGAATGATGACGAACTACCCAGTCACTTTTGCAACCAATTACAGAACTTGGGCTACAACTTTCGGTGGCGGGAATTATTGTTACTCTGCACTTTGCTTATTTATTTAAAATTCAGACCTTGTTTCTTGCTTTTCTTTAAAATTTAAGTTGTACAACTGTGCATCGGTGGTGGACAAAGTGAATGTACGTGGACACGATGCCAATCAAGCAGGCTTACTTGCCCTGGATAGTATCAAGTTTCATGAGTGTTGTAGGAGCTGCACTATCCAGGCAAGTGGGGAGTATTCCATCACACTCCTGACATATGCCTTTGAGATGATGAACAGGCTTTGGGGGAGTCAGGAGTTGAGTTACTCACTGTAGCATTCCCAGCCTGTGAACTGCTCTTGTGGCAGAAGTATTTATATGGCTAATCTAGTTCAGTTTCTGATCAATGGACTAGAAAAATATTTTAATTTGTGGATCATGAATGAATTATTTGAAGCAATTGCATGCCAGGCTTAACATAATTTTTGCAGATCTTTGATAGTGAAGCTTAGAGAAAGTTAAAGAAACTAAAATAGCAATCCAGAGGAATTATAAAGTATACAGTGGATAAATATTCAAGTACAAGTGTAGTACCAACAGGTTCATGTGATGCATCTAGAGTGTGGGTGAAGACAGTCAGCATGCTTCATGTTTTTGCATAATAGCTTGCTTCTCATTTTCGGGCGACACTACTGGTTAGTAGCAATGCAAAGAAAAAACAGCAAAGTGTGTAAATCTCTCATTGTCAGCATACAGCCTCTACACAGCAAGTCCTGAGCTGTGCCTTCTCATGGAAGTTCTAGGAAACGGAGTCTCTTGCAGTCACAGGCTAAATCAGAGTGGCTCTCAGGAAGTTCAGTCGCCAGGCATGCAGTGTGCAGGTTACGTGGCATGTTGCTACACCCTCACTCTAATGAAGCAAACCCCCAGTGAATAACTCCTCTGCCTTGTGGATACATCAGGAGAACTGAAGGCCAAGTGAGTAGATTCTGACCCAAGATCTCAAGCGGTGCTCAAAAATGGACTGGTGCCGAAATACATTACCTCTCTAGAAACTCCTTCAACCATACCCATATCAAATATAGTCCTGTGCATTTCTTTGGACTCAACTCGGCAGATCAAGAGGGGCACCTAAGATCTCTGTAAATTTTTCCTAGGCCTGTCATGTGGAGAGGACATTCCAGTTTCACTGCAAATCATTAAGCATAACACAAGATACAGTATTTACAAATGAGGTCTAATTTGATTGGCATGGAGATAGGATGTTACAGATTGGTTTAAATGGTGGGTAGTCAGTTACCACCCAACTCAGGTCTGGCACTTTCACCGATGAAGGTGCTGACCCACCACAGTCCACCTGCTTCAAGGGGTGCCTGGAGCTCACCGTCTTTATTCAACAGGTGTATAGAATCCACTGCACCAGGAAAACACACAAAAATAAGTCAACTCTTCAACTGGTAGTTGGAATGTACGCAGGATTGACAGGTAACTTGTAGCTGGTGGATAACGCATGCAAGACAGTGTTAATTAACATGGAAATAAACAGGCTGAAATCTAACAGCCACATGATATAAGGCCAGGCTTGTTGGGAGTAGATCACAAAGAAAATCATTACATCTGGCAGGGGAAGAGTTAAGAAACATGCATGAGCATGGTTCGGACTTTGCTGTTAAGGAACTGGCTTGACTTGATGATTGAAACCCAGTTAAGAGCAGCTAAGAAGGGGTGAGTTGACTGCCCCTGGTTCAATCCTCTCAGTTGGTCACAAGAAAGGTTCAAGTGCCTTAACACAAAGTAAGTATCTTTCAAAACAAGTTATACCTTTCTCCAATTAAATTGTTGTTAATTATGAGGGTAACTAATAATGAACCAATCACAGTTTTGCTGCGTTAAAGAACAAAATTTAATGCCTGCTAAAAGCACAGAAAAACAATAAAGGCGTAATCTCAAACATTCTTTGGGCAGTCACTTGGGACCTCACACACACACATAGCTAACCAAGTTAAAAGGGGATAGTGTCCATGAACAAAGAAAGATAAAAGAATATACAGTTCAGCGTGCTTTGGCCGTTCTTGAGGCATAAGGCTTTAACCTGAGACAAAGGTTGGTTCACTTCCTCCTTAGATGCAGTCACCAGTAACAAATATTGCAATTACTGTAACGTTCTTAGCTCCCTGGTACTTTGTTGGTTGGTTTCTTGCTTGCATATTTTCTGTGATTGTTTCTGTGGGTGTAGGCCAGTACTTTTTCGAGAGAGACAAGTACAGAAACAGCTCACCTTTCTGTAATCTCTTAAAAGCCCTTACAACCTCCCGTGAAATACAAGTTCCAGTGTGTAGTTTGTAGAAGTTTTTTGGCATGGGTGTGCTAATGTTAGCCAAGAGCCTATGACACATGGAACTCTTCCACCCTCCCCTAAACAACCATACCTCCCATCCCAAAGCTCCCAGCAATTAGTTTGTTCTCTCACTTCCAGCTTAAGGTGGTTTTGCATTTTAAGCAATTTGCCTTGTCTCAGTCAAACTTACAACGGTTTCAACCATGTGAAAGTTTCAAAAACCCTACCTTCAAGATTTAAGAGGTATAGTCTCATGACACCGTCCACAAATGGCTTAGAGCATGTTCTTTCCATCTGTCTATTAACTTAAAAGGGGCCAGTCAAACGCAAATACCTGTATTCCAATGCTATGCTCCAATAAAGGATTAATAACCAGTTACAAAAGCAGCTTGACACTGATACGTTCTATTCTGTTGCAGATACATTCTTTTCTGTTCAAAAAACACACAATTTGCAGTCCCAGTCAGTCAGTGTGGCATCTTATAAATTCCAGCTTTCAGAATAAAACCAGCCTGATTTCAGATTAAAACTCCGAGACAGATTCTGAACAAAGCCTCACACCTACAGTTCAGTGTCTGACCTGAGACGTCACCTTTTGTATATTCCCTATGGCTCTGCCTGAATGTCGTAACAGCACAGAACCAACATTGACTTTAGAAACACTTTACACACCGTCAAATACTCTTGGTCACCTGGACAGAGTTACTGTCTGACACTCCACTCACACCAGTTGCATGGGCTTTTGATCTCTCTGCCTGTAAACTCTGTGTCTGTGTGCCCTACTCTCTCACTGCACCTGACAAAGGGGCTAGCTCCGACAGCTTGAGTGATTCCAAATAAACCAGTTGGACTTCTGTCTTTGTCCACCCTAGTCCAACACTGGCACCTCCACATCATTTCCAACATATGCATACAATGAATTATGTTGTTTGTTTTACATCAGAGATTCATTTCATATGCATATAGATTGGTCTCCAGGAAAAGAAAGTTAATCCATTTTGTAGTTCCAAAATACAGCTAAACATAAAATTTCGAACAGTACTTGAAGGAAGAAATATAATTTTATCAACAAAATTTCATCCATTTTCAGGTTTACAAATAAACACAATAAATTCATTACTTGGAGAAGGATAGTCTGCTACTCCCATTGTGCAACCATTAGCTATTTAAATCAGTGACCAACCGAACAATATTTTAAACTGTCAAAAGCAAATTTACGTATTTGTGACAATGACAAATGAATGGGTACTAGCAAACATTTACAATGAATTTCACTCAAGTTTCCTGACATCATTTTTCCAAAGCAATTCATTTTAGTGTATACTCATTAATTTTTTTATTTAATAGTCACTTTTTGTAAATTTCAACTGTCAACCGACGTCCAATTTCTATCCACATCTACATTCCATCACTCTGCTCTTGTTGCAAAAGACAGATGGAAATGTTTGCAGCTCCCTCCAAATGGGCAATATAACCTAGATTTCTACAAAACTGCAACACCCATCACTCCTGAAAGTGACAGCCTTATTTCATAATTGTATTGTGAAAAGAATATTCTAAATGTTTCCCGAAACAAACTAAGCTTCTGTACTGAAACTCTGACAACTGGCAGTTTATTGGGCTATGTTCACTCGGCTGTGAACAGGATCTGGCAGATAAGCAGAGACATTATTGCACAGTAATAGTGTATTCTAATCTCATTAACAAGGACCCAGACACGATCCTCAGTATCAAGCCTTTTAGTAAAATATCACAATCAGAATGAAGTATGCAGACAGATTAAAATGGTAATGCTTTTTGTTGCTAAGTTAACTTGCAAATATTTTGCTGAGTTTTGAAGCCAAGATGAAGAAAATGTTCAGTCAAGAAAGGTAAAGGAAAACTTAACTGGATTACTTCTCTGTAGAAGGAAGAAAACAATTGCAAGCACAGATTACTTGGGAGAATTGTTTCTTGATAGTGTTTAACTTGTAAAACTAAGTTGCCTTCTCCTGGCCAGAGGCAGACTGTTAAGCTCCACAGAGTGAGTATTACATCTTACATATTCAATCCATCATTATGACTGCCACAGATCTTGCCTCATATTTAAATAATATTAAGACAGATTCAAATATTTGTGTCTTGCTACATCTTCAGCTTACTTAAAGTCTAGTCATGTACTTTTGCTGGTAGGAAAATCGATTACTGTAAAGATACTCTGGAACTCAAGAGTCAGGCTCAATTATGCCATTAATGAAACTTCCCACTAAATTGCAGTTTTCATTAGAAAGTGGGGATCAGAAAATTGAGTTGCAGGTTTACAGTAATTTTCATGGTGCTACCCCATGTATTATAATTTCAGTAAGATTCTGCATCTCACTAAACTGAAGGAGGGCTACACTCATCTTTTGATATTCTTCTTTACCCTTTGTAATGGATTTATGTTTACCGGATGTCCAGCAAACAACTGCTCAAAATCGTGCGTTGCCTCCCATCACCCACCAAAACCCACTCTCCCAAATAAATAACTACCAGAATTGTTATCAGAACTAAAAGATTTAACCCATCAGGAAAGATGGAAAATGCTGGGGTTACTTTCTCTGGAAAGGAAAAGACTGAGGGACAACTGATAAAGAGGTTTTTAAAAACTATGAAAGATCTTGACAGTACAGACAATGTAAAGTTGTTTTCATTTTTGAGAACAATGAAAACAAGGGGCCAGGAATATAGGATAGGCAATAATAAACATCTTTATCCAGAGAGCGATTAGAATGTGGAACTCACTGCCATGAAGATTATTTGAGGTATATAGCATTGATACATTTAAGGGGCAGCTAAACACATGAAGGAGAGTATGCTCGACAAGTGAGAACTGGCTCTTGTGGAGCACTAGCGCTGGAATGAGGTAGTTGGACGCAAAAGCCTATTTCCATGTTGTACTCTGATGTTATTCCCATCATTCATCAAATATATATATTCTGGCAAAAATGGGGTTAAACAAACTAGGAGTACAGTTTACATCCTTAAC
The DNA here is from genome assembly GCF_021869965.1 of Rhincodon typus. Lineage (NCBI taxonomy): Eukaryota > Metazoa > Chordata > Chondrichthyes > Orectolobiformes > Rhincodontidae > Rhincodon > Rhincodon typus. The sequence goes on along the minus strand of NC_063352.1, from coordinate 4,472,564 downwards.
ATAAACTCCACTTTGATGTGTAATTTTAACAAACTAAAATTATTTTAAAGAAAGCACAATTAAACTCAATGCCTGTTCAGAGAAAACAATAGAAATGAAACTCTAAGTCACAGGTGTCATAAAAAGGAAACAAACTTTAACATTTCCAAAAAGACCAAGCTAACCAACAAAAAGATAACGATATCAAAAAGCAGACTACTGTCTCCTGGGATATCTTGGGCCAATACATAATCCTTGGGCCACATGGGTTGAACACAATGGTAATTGGTGATTTTAAGAACAGGCTGAACTGGACACAATTTCTGTGAAATCTATCTCCTATTTTGTCTCAGTGATTGGCCATCAAATTAACAAAATCTGTTAATTCAGGCAGATAAATCTGTTAATTTCATCCGATCGAAATATAGCAATATATGAAACTGTGGCAGCATAACTGAAGCCCAATCGGTAATGACCCAACCATGACTGTCCAAGTTAATATTTTTTACCTTGCCAAGCCAAAAATAGCAAAGAAAGCTATTATCACACGAGACACACTACCACATAAAACCCAGTTAAATGTTCGAACAAAAACCGAAGTTGCTGGAAGCTCATCAGGTCTGGCAGCATCTGTGAAGGAAAATATCACAGTTAACGTTTTGGGTCCGGTGACCCTTCCTCGGAAGCTCATCAGGTCTGGCAGCATCTGTGAAGGAAAATATCACAGTTAACGTTTTGGGTCCGGTGACCCTTCCTCAGAACCAGCAACTTCTGTTTTTGTTCCTGATTTACAGCACCACAGTCCTTTCGGTTTTTATTTAAATGTTCAACCCTGACTGCAGCTATGAAACAATAATGTATAATTCTGTGTGGATCTCTCTCAATGGTTCTTTTCCTAATTACTGACAAAGAGAAGAACCAGATTTCCAGACACTTAAAAAACAAGTTCATCTTTCCATAAATATGGACGCAAAACTGCACAAAGCTTGCCAGGTGTAATCTCACTACAGCCTTGTACAATTATAAAAGGACTTCTTAAAACTTGGACTCCAATCCCTTTGTAATGCAATGTTCCTTGCTGATTGCTTGCTACACCTATACACTAATATCCTGCATTCCCTGTACAAGTACAGGCAAGTATCTCAAGATATCAACATTTACAAACGTTACGCCTTTTCAGCTCATAATACCAAAGTAAACTTCTTCCACTTCCTAACATTATACTCCATAAGCCACCTTATTTACCATTCACTCAATCTGTCCAATTCTTTGTGCAGTCTCTTCCCATTACTCACAGTCACTTTATTTAAATCACTAACTTTGATCATGCATTGCAGAGACCCCAGCATTGATCTTTGCAGTGCCTCCTCAGACCGGAGTTCTGAAGAAGGGTCACCGGACCCGAAACATTAACTCTGTTTTCTCCTTCACAGATGCTGCCCGACCTGCTGAGCTTTTCCAGCAATTTTGTTATTGTTCCTGATTTACAGCATCCGCAGTTCTTTCAGTTTTTAACTTAACAGCTTGAATTGGGTATGACACTTACCTCAAACCAAAAACCATCTGTGTTATGAGTAGGTTTTAGTTTATTGTCTTAATCTATCAATGGAACAAAATAACTACACTTTAAAAAGGACATCCCAATAATTTTCAAGAAACAATTGTTCTTAATTGCTTTAGTATTCCTGGGAATGTCAGAAAAAAATGACTTGACAATACTTGGCGTTATTGATAAGAATATTTGTACAACACCTTTACCTGAAAGGATGTGTCTCTGGTTAACATGATTAAATATTAGTTCCTGGGCTGAGGGAATAGGAGATGGGTATTTGTTTAGCCTACCATGACTAATTACATAGGTTTGATGACACCTGACAACTCTCATCTTAAGCCAATGCAAAGAGTTAATTTGTATCATTTCTTAAATAAGGAACAACACACCCTCTGAATAATAGTTGGAAATCTGCTTTTTGACATAGCTTTACCACAGATTATGCAGTATCAACTTTTTCTTATATTAATGCAGAGATGAAAGAAATACATCACCTATGATGACAACAAATCTTGCAATTCCGGGCCTTGAAGGATAAGAAACTTCTGCGTTATTTTCATTGCTTTTTTTAAAAAAAGTAACAGGGTTTAATGGTCAACGCCCCACTAAAATATACGAGGCTATCTGCCTCCTGTCCAATGACAATTAGTTGAGCTGGCTGGTTTGGAGTGCAAAGTGCTGCTGGCTTCTGGCCATTTTATGTTATATAAGTGTCTCTGTCCCCATTATTTAAGTAGATAGCTATTATTAATAATGTTAAAGACAATTTCAATACAAGTGCATCAAGCCAAGCCCCAGAATCTGCCCTCACCTAACGGCAAACCGAATACAGGTCTGAACATTGACCAGTCAGTGATTCAGACAGTACCAGCTGTTGACAAATTTTCAGAAAACTGAACAAGTCATATAATGCATTGCTTCAATTCAAAACGCGCTGAATACATTCTTTTGCGCAAATGTGAAAGACAGCAAATGCGGTATCATACAGACGTATTGCAGTAACACAGGGCTGAACTACACTCTTAGGTTTATTTAGATAGGATTAATGGATTGATATAGAATGTGTCAGGGCATAAAATTGCACGGACCCAATACAAAAGAAATTTCACATTCAAGACTTAATTATGCTAAGCAGAAGTATTTATAATTTCATATCAATAGATCAAGAGGTAGAAAATTCTACTGAAATTCTTATTTGAACCTTAAACTACTTGTACTAGATATTGGAATACGGTTCTTGAACAACTGTAACATCAGCAGCTGGATATGTCAGGAAAAATATTTTGAACTCAGTGCCAGCAGTAAAGACTATCCAAGTACAAATGCAGTGATATAGCGCTGTTCTCTAACCCATAAGAACACTCCATCATTCAATTCTCAGTATAATGTAACCTGTTATCCAATCGAAAAGATTAGTTCCCTACATTGCCTGCAACAAGGCAAAATGTTATACTCATGCCTACCAGTGCTCAGTTACAGGTAGATCTCCATTTGTGAGATCTGTGGTGATGACACCTTTACCTCTACTACGATGTCCTAAATGAATTCATAAAAAGACTTCCTTTAAAGTAGATTCTAGCATTTCTCAGTTTTCTCTCTCCCTTATGTTTTGAATACTAATTGTTTATTTGCTGATTTCCTAACTACTGGGATCATTCTAGAATCAAGAGCATGTCATTGAATATTAAAAGTTACCACAGGAAGAACAAAACAGATCCATTCCAAACTTGACAATTGCTACAAAAAAAAGCACTGAGAACATGACACTGTAGAGATATTCAAAACGGGACAGAATTCATTTAACCATTGGCATAGATTTGATAATGCATTCAGGGAGAGAATTTTTGGTTTTCATTATGTATCATAAATCACACAAATGAGAAATCACCTTCCACGATGGCATAGTCATGCCCCCTGTGTACATCAGTTCTTCCTTGCACCAGGACATGTAAAATACAAGCAGTAATGGATAACGTACTGAAAATACAAGCAGCTGGTGTAGTTAAACTTTAAATCACAACTTGAAGGAATGGAATAAAATATAACAAGCTTCAAGCAAAATTTTCCTCTCAGAATGGGGGTTTCTTGCCCTTCATAGTAAAATAGTCATATCCTCTTTCCTGTTGACAAACTATACAGGTTGCTTTCACATTTATCTCTCACACAGATAGACTCAACTCTTCCTCTCTCCCCAGAATACATGTCTCACTATTACCGGTTATTTCTGAATGATCAGTTATATACACTCCGTTCCACCCCTTTTGTTTCACTTTCCAAATAATCCTTGTTCAGGCTTCAAACTAATAGACTGATTGATAAGTTGATAATGTGCAGTGCATCTGTTCGGACACTATGGTGTGGTCAGGCTAAAACTAGATGAATCAAAAAAGATTTGTCAAATATGTGAGCACAGTTCCTGGCATAAGTTATAAGAATTGAAATGGATCAGAAATCATGGCTCTAAAATTCTTAAGCTCTTGCTCCCTTTTAAGCTCCATTCTAGAACTTCAATGCTTTTCTAATTTCCCTTCTCATGTGCTTCAAAAACACAGGGATTTATGATCAGTGACATTCCTGCGCCTGAAGAAATTACAAAGTTCCTCAATCTGAATATTAGATGCCTTAAATTTTATCAGAATAAATTCATCTGGGGCATGCTCTATCACATTGTCCATAGAGTTCAGGGATGTACAGATAGGTGGGTTACAGGGGGATGGGTCTGGGTGGGATGTTCTGGGGGTCGGTATGGGCTTGTTGGGCCAAGGGGCCTGTTTCCACACTGTAAGAATTCTGTGAAATTCTGTGAAATCAGAATTTGGGGCAATAGGAACTATCCTCATCATGTGTTTTTTCTTTCCCTCACACCTTCTTAAACAAAGAATAATTTCAAAAATGCTAGTGGGAATGCAGAGACAACACCTGGAGAAAAACATGACAACCCATGATTGCGGCAGTCAACTGAAGGTCTCCGAATGTTCTGAATCATAATCTAGAAAGAACTCAATACCTAACCCATTACCAAAACTTGAAGTTCAATAATTACTAAAAAGTGCATTGATTATTGAAACCGCATATTTATTTGTCAGAAGAGTATCTGAAAACAATGAAATTTGAAGTGTTTACAATGTAGACATCTTACATGCCTGCTGAAATTGGAAGATGGTTAGCATGTTTAAAATTAAATACTGTAAATAAAAACGACCTCTACTTTTAGAAAATACTTTGTACAACCTTAACATGAAGTTCAGACTGGGGAGATTAAATGAATAAGTGAATTTTCTAAAATAAAAGAGCAGCTTTGCCTTTTCAAGACTGTCATGCCAAGATTGAAGATCCTCATATTCATTAGCATTTTTTGCAGAACAGAAAAGGACCCTACTTCTCACACATAAATACAAACATTAATTAAATAGGTAGCAGTTCAATGTTAGTGTGGAAGGAATATGCCCAAGTGGGTCCTTTTGTTGTTTGGTCTCCTTCTGAGGTCACTTGATCAAATCCTGATTCTCCCTTCCCAACAGCACTGTAGATGTACATGCACAAGGTAGACTGCAGCTCACCAGCACCTTCTCAAGGGAAGTTGGGGTGGGAAACAAATGTTGGCCTTATCAGTGATTCTCACATGTCATGAAGGAACAGAAAAAAACGATGCATTTACACACAAACTAAACATAGCATTCAAAGAATCATACTTACATACAACTACAGCACAGTAACACATCTTTTAACCTCTGTGGCCTATGTCCACGTTTATGAAGCACACAACCCTTCTTCCATTCTAGCAATCTCTCTCTACCTGCCCTAATATCCCTCTATTCAATTTAATCTCATGCTTGCATGAAGCTACCCTTTAAATGCAACAAAGCAATCTACCTTAATTGTTCCTTTTTCTCACTGTGTTCAGTGTAAGGAAATACTTTAGTTATTTATTTGATATTTAATGGCTATCTTACATTTATTCCCTTATGTTTTGAACTGAACAAGTGGAAACAGTTTCTTCATAGCCATCCTACTGAACCATTCATAACTTTGAAAACCTCAATCAGGTTTCCTCTTCATCCTACAGAGATAAGACTCCCAATCTAATCAATCATTGCAAAGAGTTGCATTCATTTAATTTTGGCAACAGACTTCCAAATGTTTTCAGTGCTTCCCCAATCCTAGAAGAGCTCTGCAGCTCATGAAAGGTGAGGCAGCCATCTCTCAGTAGTCGTTATTTGCTTTTTAAAAGAGGTAATCTGACATATTTTCCATAATTTTTTTATGAGAACCTTGCATTTCATTTCCCATTTGCACTGTAGGTAGAAATGCACTGCTACGCAACAAGATATCCAATTTAGTGCCATTCTTAATCAGCTCCCCACCAGCATGTCAAATCTGAAATGAACTGAAATGATCAAGAACATGGATGATGAATGTGTTTGCTCCACTGTTGAATTGCCTCTACGTTAAATCTCTGTCAAAATTATGCATCAAGTTAACCTGGAATACAGCAGTTTTCCAATATAAAGCTAGACATATTTTGAACATACTACTCCAAATGACGTGTCATTTCTCAATTCTCAGTCAATTAAGATAGCACAATAAATATTGAAGGAAATATCCGCAAAGGTTTTCAGAATTAAATAAAAAGTGCTTCCATTATGCAAGTTATGGGTTTGCCACAATTCATCTTTATTATGTGTTTAATGGAATTTCAATGATTGATAGAGACTCACAAACACAAAACTGCTGCCTTCTATATCACAATTAGGACTTCATACAACGTTATACAGAATATTTAACACAGAAACTGACCATTCAGTCCAACCCATCCATGCTGATCTGGATCTCTACTACAGTACCCTCACACTTTTACTCATTCGATTCGATGAAAACAACCTTCAACTTCCTTCTTCCTCATTTGTTTATTCAATTCAATGCATTACAGTATTGACATGAACTACTCTTCTTGTGCCCTGAGTTCCACATTCTCATCCCTCTCTGGGTGAAGAAAATTGTTCTGATTCTCCATTCCACAAATTATTTGTATTCTCCGAGTTGAGAAAATCATAAAAATAGTCTACTCAACCTATAGAATATTTCTATAAAATACATCCATTTGCAAAGCACAAATTAAAAAGGCCACAGAAACTAGTACTTCATGCAAATCAGTTTATCCAACAAAACGCATAATTGAGTGAGATGAAACACAGTTGCAAGCCAGATTCCCTAGATAGTGAGCTACCAATCTCAGGCATGCAGGCACAGGGAGGTGTTTAATTATGACTAAATGCTTCACCATGGGTGAGACAAAAGAAAAATTAAATCAGATGCAGAGTGTTTCAAGGATGCTCTTCTGCATTTTGAATTGTCTAGTTAACAGAACCAGATGCAGATGTCAGTTCAGAAGTGGTTTAACTTTCAGTGAAGTACCATGTGCAACCAAAGAACACTGCAGAAGGGAAGCAAATAAAAATACAAAATCTGAAAAATATGGAGATAAAAATGAAGAGGGAAAGAAGACGAAAGAAAAACAAGAAACATTCAACAGGGTAGACGTGACCAGATTTTTCTTTTGTTCATTCAGGAGATGAGGGATCTGCTAGCTAGGCCAACGTTTATTGCCCATCCTTAATCGCCCAGAGGGCAGTTAAGAGTCAACCACATTGTAGTAGGTCTGGAGTCGCATGAAGGCCAGACCAGGTAAGGATGGCTATTTCCCTAAAGAACATTAGTGAACCAGATGAGTTTTCTCAAACAATTGCCAATGGTTACATGGTCATCATTAGACTCTTAATTCCAGATGTGTATTGAATTCAAATTCTACTATCTGCCATGATGGTATTTGAACACAAGTCCTCAAAATATTACCTGGGTCTCCGGATTAATAGTCCAGCGATAATACCTCCAGGCCACTGCCTCCGCCACATAGATACTTAAGACAGAATTCTGCAGAGATATCATGGATATTAGATTCTTAGCATCTCAAATTATTTGTACTCCAAACTAGGTTTCCCATGGAGGGCTAGGAATGGCCCAGCCACCTTGGATTATTCTTGTGGACATTCTAACAGTCAGTACGAGCACAGCATGACAGACCTAGAGACTACTTGTGCGTTCAGGCTGTGTAATTGTGATACTAGTGATGAAATTTACAGAAGTGAATAAAAACATGAATGATTTCTACAATTTGGCAAGTAATGACTGATTTCATCTAAGACGTTGGCTGTAACAGTAGCATGACTCCCATTTTACTGGCTTGAATTCTAATTTCAATCAATATGCAGTTCCTCACCTTTCTTCTATCTATACTTAAGTTCAGTTAAGAATGAAGTGTTTAAAAATAAGACAAGCACCCAGGTATTGATGTTTACACTAGCTGTAGAGAATGTTGCAGCTTTACCGTGAAGTTCATTGAATTAAAATGGCTTAAAGGTATAAAAGGGAATAAAATCTTGAATTCACATCAAAATGTAAATTGACACACTCAGCACACACTAATATACCCTCCCCGTAACACACATTCCCATATCATTTACTTGACTTGTGGTCTGTTCAAAGGCTCAATGATATAACATAAAGGCACAAGGTTCCTGCAATCATTTTTAATGAAAGCGACAAAAATCTGGAATGAACGAGGTGGCATTGCTACAAATACAGACAAAATACAATTGCACCTCCTAGTGGATTTTTCTTTTGTTACAACCTTCAGCACTTACTGCTGTTAACTAGCATTTCATTTTAAGATGGTCACCTTGCCCAGAAAATTTGACAGCAATTACTGTACAGCTAACTGGACATGAATATTCCACAAGCTAACACTTTTATGTAACAAAATTGACAACTGTAATTTAATCTGGATGTCAAATAAATTCTCAGTTAAAACTTTCAAGTACTGCAGTGACAAGTATAAACCAATTAGTCAATTGTGCTTGGACATTTCAAACGCAGTATTTTTCTACAGCATAGAAGCAAATTTTAGTTGATGCCAAACTTCATTTTTTTTTTTTTAAACTTTGTAAAGCCGTTATTTCCTTAGCAGCGTTGCAAGGATATGAACTTCAGTACTATGGAGTATTCTCCCAAACTCTGCACCAATGTCAGCATCATGGAGTCATTACTTCAGCATAAAACTTTGTATACTTCCCAACAACATTCCTCAGAACACCCATGCTGCATCAGTTTCTTTCAATTCCCCACACTGAGTCTCTTATGTAGTTAGGTAAAAGAAGCCATGGACACAAGAGAAGCCATTTAGAGGGGAGGGAACATTTTTGTTTTCAACAAAATAAGCTACATTGGGTCCTGATAACCGTAAGAAATGTTTCACTGCAACGTTTGTGATTTCTTATAATAAATAAGAGAATATTAAACCAATGTTTCGTCTCCCACATCCCCACAGAAATTAAAAATGGCACATCGGATAAACTTTGGCATCATTAATGCAATCAGTGCAGTATCTATGTAATTACCCAGTTTAATCATCATTTACCACTCGTTCATTTATGAGTGAAGCAGATTATCTTTAATTGGAATAATTTGCCAGACTGAAATATGTGGAAGGTAATAGCCCAGAATTTTTGGCTGTCATGATGAAGAGACTGTTGGTGCTCACCATCACTATGATCCAAACTTTACAATATGTGCTGGCATCTGTATGTGGGCAATGCAGAACTATGCTCCTCCACAGAGTAAACTTCTACATCTTCACAGATACAATCAATCCAGAATCAGTGTTTTAACATCAACAGCTTACACAATATTTTTGCTGCAAAAAATCATGGAAAAAAAATTAAGCTTTGATGAATGAGCTTTGACTAAGTTTTTGAGCAGCAGCTAAAAAAAAAAGATTGAACACCCTATCTGGTCCTGAAAAACTAAGTGAGGAATGTCATTCACTTCACTCCATTCTATGATAAAGACACAAGGCTGATTGGAATACAAATAGTTAATTTTTTCATGATATCTTAGCTTCAACCTTGATCACATGCATACAGCCTCATCCATACCTTGATTTCCGTAAAATTACCGAAAAGTGAATTGTATTCAATACTTTGTAATTCTTCACGTGCTGTAAAAATTCCTCAATCTGTCTGGCTGCTCATCCTACTTGGTATTTTCCCTAATTCTGAATACTATGAATGGCATCAAATCACGGTCAGGCGGTATATCGGTAATGTTACTGTGACAGTATTCCAAAGACCCCAAGCTCACACTCGGAGACAGGAACTCAAATCTCACCATAACATTTGGTGGAACCCAAGTTCAATTATTGTATCTGGAATTAAAAAAAAACTTACTGGCCTTGACAGTAAATCTCTCACTTCATGAAAAAAAATTTTTAAACATGGTGATAGCAATGGTCTGGATCCTGTTAGATCTTCGTGGGTAGCTTCCTATGGTGTCACTGGAAAATCACCAACTCTTTGCTGCTGTGTTCTGACAAAAATCAGCAACAATGAATATTGGGAACACTGCAACATTAAAATATAAACCAAGTTATTCAGATAATTTTCTGAATGACAGCAACAAAATTTTAGTATTAACAATCGTTCACAGACAAATCACAATTACTCTGAAGTATCAAAAGTGCCACCAATTTACCGAATCATTTCATCTCTGGCCCAGGTGAGTTTTCCCACATTCAGTTAAATGAAACCAATCATGGTGGCACCTTTAGGACCAATCCTTTCACTTTCAGTTTGCAACCACATGTTTTAAAATTCCAAACACAAACAGGTGCTACTGAATTATTGTGCTTTTCATAAAAGACAGACTCTTTCACTTGCATTTTGTGCCATAACTATAGATGATTCCAGAGAAAGTCTGAACTGGTTGGAGTCATGAAATACAGATAAAGTATGTATCATTGCCCAACACAGTCAAAAGCCTGTCAGTACACATTGTTATGTTCAGTGAAAATGGATAAAAGTTGTTAAAACTAAACATATTGGGTAAGCTTATTATTTTGCTTGACAAATTTATTTCAACACAGAGTTAAAAGCAGGAGCGGACCCAGTGGTCCATAGTGCCTGTTCCATTATTCAGGATGCTCACGGTCTTGGGTTCAATTTCCTATACACGTCTCATATCCTTTGATGCCAAGAGACTAAAAATCCATCTACGCCAACCTTCAATGTGTTCAAGGCTGGCTGGCAGGGTAAACTGAGAGGAGCACGCAGAAATGGTTTGGTGTGATTTGGACAAATTGAGTGAATGAGCAAATGTATGACAGGTGAAACATAATGTGGGTAAGTGTGAGGTTATCCACTTCGATAGCAAAAATAGTAAGGCAAATTATTATCCGAATGATGATTGGGAAACCGGGAGATACAATCAGGCCTGGGTGTACTTGTAAGCTTGTACTAAAATAAGCATGCAGATGCAGGACAGCATGAGGTTTTGAGCACAGGAGCAGGGATGTCTTGCTGCAATTGTACAGAGCCTTGGTTAGACCAAACCCGGGAAATACCGTGTACAGTTTTGGACTCCTCAACTGAGAGGTTGCTCTGTCTATGGAGGGAGAGCAACAAATGTTTGCCAGAATCGTTATAGAGGTGATGACCTAGTGTGTTATCACTGGACTGTTAATCCAGAGACCCAGATAATGTTCTGGGGACCCAGGTTCGAATCCAGCCATGGCAGATGGTGGAATTTGAATTCAATAAATATCTGGCATTAAGAATCCATTGTCGATTGTCGGAAAAACCCATCTAATGTCCTTCAGGGAAGGAAACTGCCATCCTTACCTGGTTTTGCCTACATGTGACTCCACAGTGATGTGGTTGACTGTTAACTGCCCTCTGAGCAATTAGGAATGGGCAATAAATGCTGCCTAATCAGCGACACCCTCCTCCCATGAATGAAGAAAGAAAAAAAAAATTTCCGGGATGACAAGAATGATGTACAAATACTGGATCAATCACGACTTTATTCATTGTAATTTAGAAGAATGCGGTGGACATCTCATAGAAACTTATAAAATTCTCACTGAAGTAGAAGGTTAAAGGCTGGAAGAATGTTCCCAATGACTAGGGAGTATAGAACGAAGGGTCACAGTCTAAGGATACAGGGTAGTCCATTTTGCAGTGAGGTGAGGAGCAATTTCTTCACCAGACAGTTATGAACCTGTGGGATTCACTGTCACAAATCAGTTAAAGCCAAAACACTGAATGTGACTGAGGAGCTAGATGTAGCTCTTCAGGTGAAAGGGCTCAAAAGGCACTCGGGGAACATGGGAACAGGGTGCCAAGTTGGAGGATCAGACATGACCATATTGAATGGCCAAGCGGGCGAGAAGGCCAAAAAGGCTTACTTCTGCTCCTGTTTTCTCAATTACTATGTTTCAAGGATGGAGTATCGATAACCCTCTTGAGTAAAGAATTTGAAACACTGAATAAAGTAGAATGAAGTAATTCTCCCTCATCTCAGTCCTAAATGATTTCCTGCATGTCCTGAGGCTGTGCCCATATTTTACACTTCCTGACCACAGAAACAATATCTCAACATCTACCTTATCAAACCCCTTTACAGTTATATACATTTCGCTGAGATCGCCTCATATTCTTCTAAACTCCAGAAATAGAGAGACAATTTGCTTGTCACAGAACAGACCTCTCATCCCAGGGACTCATTTAACATAGTTTCGCGATATCAGCTCCAAAGCAAGTACATCTTTTCACAAATGTGGAGACTAATCCTACACACAATATGCGGTCTCACTATAATTCTGAGATAGTAGGAACTGCAGATGTTGGAGAATCCGAGACAACAAGGTGCAGAGCTGGATGAACACAGCAGGCTAAGCAGCATCATAGGAGCAGAAAGGCTGACGTTTCGGGCCTAGACCCTTCAACAGAA
>NC_063352.1:4382558-4459791 GCF_021869965.1 Rhincodon typus | reverse complement strand
ATTAAACGGTTAACAGGCCATTCCTCTTTACCTGGATTTTAACTTTGTGCGTTCTTTGTATGAGAATTCACTTTTTTTTTTTACATCTTCAACACTTACAAACCTGTTTCAAAATAAGTTACAATTATAATTCACTCCACATGATATCAAGAAACAGCTGAAGACACTAGATACTGCCAAGAGTATGAGCCCTGACAATATTCTGGCAGCTGTACTGAAGACTTGTGTTTTGGAAGTAGCTGCACCCCTAACAAAACCCTTCCAGCACAGATATAACACAGTTATCTACCCAATGTTGTGGCAAAATGCCAGGTACATCCTTTCTACAAAATCCAGGAGAAATCCAAGCTGTCACTTACCACTCTATCAAGCTGAGCTCAGACATCAGCAACGTGATGTCAAGTGCCACTGAAGTGCTGCTTGATAGCATTATCAAAGGGATAACATGCTTGCTGACACTGTTTGGATTCTGCCAGGGACATTCAGCCTTGGTCCAAATATGGTCAAACTCCAAAGATGTCATGCCAATGACTGTCCTAGACATCAAGACAGCATTCAATCAAGTGAAGTATCAAGGAGCCTAAGCAAAACCAAAGAAGTCAATAATAATCAGGGAAAATCTCTCCCTGGTTGGAGTCATTCCTAACACAAAAGTTGTACTTGTTAGGAGGTGAGTTAACTCAGCGCTAAGCCAGCCCTGCACAAATTCCCTAGGGTAGTCAGTATCCTGGACCCAACCATCTTCAGCTCCTTCCAACAATGACCTTCCTTCCAGCAGAAGATTATAAGTGGAGATGTTCAGTTGTGTGGTGATTACTTATCAGCCCGAATCTGGATATTGTCCGAGACTTGCTGCATTTGGACAGGGGCTGCTTTAGTATTGAATTGTCACGAACTGTGCTGAGAATCAAGGTCATTATTGAAGAAGCTTAACACCATCCAGCACAAAGCAGCCTGCTTGACTGCAAATCCATCCACCACCTTCAACATTCACTTCCTTCACCTGTGAAGCACAGTAGCACCACTGTATACCATCCACAAGATATACTGCAGTAACTCACCAAGTTTCCTTCAACAACACCATCCAAACTAGCAACCTCTACCACCTGGAAGGACAAAGGCAGAAGACACATTGGAGCAGTATCTCCTGCAAGTTTCTATTCAAGTCACACACCATCCTGACTTGGAGATACATCACCATTCCTTCAGTGTCACTGGGTCAAAATCCTGGAACTCCCTTCCCATCAACACTGTGGGTCTCCTTACACCCCAAGGACTGTAGTGGTTCAAGAAGACATCACAACAAAGTCTTCTCAATGGCAATTAGGGGCAGTCAGTAAGTGACCACTTACCACGAATTAATGAAAAAAAGTTGCTTGAGGAGTACAGAATGAAATATCATGGTGACTACAACTTGAAATATTTTATTTTCTAAACCTCGAGTAGGCAGAATTTTTCTTTAAGATGCAAGTGGAGAAAAAGCTGAAGTTGGACAGAAAGGTTTTTCTTTGTGATAAATGGATACCTAACACTGAAAATAATTAATAGGCATAAAATCAAAGTTAGCTAATGAAACGGAAATGATATTTAACTAATCAAGATAAACAAAGCTACCAGATTCACTAGATACCAAAAAAAACTGTAAAATGAATTATGACCATTGAGTTTTTATTCAGCTTTGGTACTTCTTGAAAAAAGGAAATCAGCTATCCAAATCCATTTAGAGACTTCAGCTAGCACATCTCATGTGACACCCATACTGCAGAAATAATGAAGTCTTCAGCTATTTTACCTGAAGTTGATGAAAATCTACATTGGCTACATTATTACCAGTTAAAATGGTTTATATATTTTTCTTTTTGTTTTAACGTGGAAACACTTAAAGAAATGACCAGCAATTCTGGCTAGTTGATTGTGCTTGCAAATGAGGCTTTACAAATATCCACGATCACTTCGCCATAAATTGAGTCTATAGGCGTTAGGCTGGAAAAGCAGTGAAGTCAACATCCCAGGTCAAAACGTTGACTTTTCTGCTCCTCTGATGCTGTCTGATCTGCTGCGCTTTACCAGCCTCAAACCTAGAGACTCTGGCTTCCAGCATCTGCAGTGCTTATTTTGTCTCCTTGCCATAAGGTGAATTGAGCATTAAGATAAATAATAAAACAGAAACCTCAGGCTAAAGAATTTCCAAACAGGCTGTCATTACGAAGGCAAATAAATTCATCAGAAGTAAGCTGCTCTTTTCTGCAGGGGAATATTACTTCTAAAACAAGAAGTCTGTCTTTTAAAAGAAAATGTAGGAGAATCCTAAGCCGTGTGATGACCATACTGTCACTAAGAATATTCTTCAAATCATAGCTTATGCTATTCTTAGCGATGAGTCCTTTCACAAATATACAAATAGATTGATTAAGTTATACCATTCACAGAAAATATATGCCTTATCAATAGATCCACAGCCTGTTACATATTTAAGTGAACAGTCCTCCCCAAAAGTAGTTTTCATATTGCCATTTAAGATTTCCCAGACTTTTGCAATAGCAGCAGACAAGCTAAAACCTTCTGTCACATCATATGATTTAGGATTTCATCGCCAGGCAACAGTTGAATTCACTGACAATAATTTTCAGTCAGTGCCAGTTTGATCATTATACACAGCAGCCCACCTGATAAATAAAACTGCATGATTCACTCTGTGAAAGTACACCACCTGCCTGCTGAGTCACAAAGCTTCTGAGGAAGCATTAGTTATTCATCTACCTGTTCATGTTGGAAAACATCCTGTCATTCAGCTGTCAAATCAGAAAAATTCATAGCACTCAATGTACCTACTGAACAGCAAACCAAGTCTAACCTTGTTCATTAGATAACATCACATCATCTGTTTGTGGAAAAAATCTAACAGTGCTGCATATCAGCCATTTGAACACAAGAGGGCTTTTTGTTGTTATATCATTGTCTAGAGATAGTTGTTATGATTCCAGCTGATGTTAATACTGATCAAGTCAGATCCCAGACATGAAACAGATACAAAATGTTGTTAATGTTCTTCAGCACAATAAGACAAGTTTATTGCACATAGAAAAGAAAAACTAAACTGTTAGTTTGGAAAGATTTTAACATAAACAGCAAAAACAAAGTTTCAACCTGTTTCCCAGCAATATCCATCACAGATGCATTACTGCAGAGGAATAGCATCTCTATCTCAACTCCATTTTTTAAGAAGTTATTGTCCAACTCCTTTTATTGGACAGACAGGTGTGTTATAACTACTTTCCAGCTCTGTTGATGTCAAGTTCCTTTCAGATTTGATGACTAGAAAACTTCCATACAAAGTCTCACCCCTTGGAGATTTCAAACTAAAACCTTTTGCTAGGGTGAAAATTCTCAAGCAAAACTTTGATTATTTTGCGAGGAGGAAGCTGTTCTCTTGAACTGAATCCTGATTCTTCTGAATTGAAATCAAAAGTGAAAACTAGTGCCCTGATACATTATCTCTCTCTCGCTCAGAAATTCAATAGTATAAACATTGCATCAATTAATGCCATAAGTATTCTGCTAAGCACGAAATGGAATCATGAGTTTTCTTGGAAGCTATATATTTAAGTTAATGTTCCAAGTAACTTTCTTGCCTAGGCAGCTCAGTAGAACAACGGACTTTTACCCGCAGCATGGTGCAGTGGAGGTGTGCTCATTCCATAACCCAAGGGACAACGGATCAAAATCATCTTTTGCTATTTTAGGGCTCTTATGACATAGTGGACCCTTTGGAAGAGAAAGTCTGGGTTCAAGTCCCACCTGCCTCAGATATGTGTTATACAGTACCTGAACAAGTTGGTTAAAAATATCTCCAAATTTTCAGACTTCTTTGAAAACAAAACTTCACAGAAATAAACCCAAAATTAGTCAACCTCTATGTTAAAGTTCCAAATTTCCAAAATGATATGTTATACACCCTTCTCACACATTTCTTCCATGTTTGTTTCCAATGAAAAGAAATGTAGTTAACCAGATGATAAATATGCGATCAAAAATGAAAATCTTAATTTCCTGCTGGTCAAAAATCAGGGCAGCTCTACAAAAAATTATTTCTTAGAACCTATTATCTGAAATGAGTGGTTACAAAGCTTTAGCATTAACAGTTACTTCTTAATTATATGATCATATCTAGCTATTTGTCTAGCTCCAAAGCATAGGTTATTTTCAAAACTTGTGTCCAGCATGTTCTTCCTTTCTGAAAAGCTTATTTTCTGAATCACGATTCAGACGCACGCTTCATGCATCAATGTTTAAAATTAAAACTGTCTGGCTGAAATCTGGGGGCCCCATATGACTGTCAAGGCATCACATGCAATTGATCGTATCTCAGAAAATGACAAGTGCATTTCCACTTATTTTCACTCAATATCAATGGACAGAAAATGACAAACAAAGCAGTTGCACAATTTGTCGACTAGTTGCCCACTGCAAAAAAAAACCCCCGAGTGTGCCACAGGACCTCAGAGTTCCAAAATCCATGGGGTGAATCTTACCGTAGCTTGGCAAAGTGTCAAAATGTCATTTTCTCCAGGTTTCATGAAGGGTTTCTCTCCACCAGGCCAAGTGCAAACTCGCCTCGTTAACTAGGTACCACGCCCTCACAGTACCCCTCCCATTCGACACAAGCCAAATTCTCCAATCACTGGACCTGGATGTACTCACCAGTGACGGGATACCCCAGGAACTCTGGCTGCAGAATCTTTAGTGCACTGTGCATCCAATCAAGCACTGTCAGTCCACAGCTGTCCTGCATCATTCGTGACATTTGGCCCAGACATTGCAAATAAGGAGAACTTGGCTTCTGCAGACAAGGACCTGGAGGTCCTGGTGAGACAAAAGAAGACTGTCCTTTCCCCCAATGCCAGTGTAGAAGCCCATGATACCAGAGCCTGGCAGCTATCTGCTCTTCATACCTTCTGGTTTTATAACAAGAGTATCACGTGTGCTTCCAACAAAAACTTCAATGTAATGGTCAAAATGCCTTGTGTGATAAAGGCTCCTAATTTATTATCTTAATTTGTGAATTTGGATTCGAAGGTAGAGGTAAATACGTTTTTGGTTTTTGCTCTGTTAAGGGGACTTATTTTAAAAAAGGGGAACAGGAAATTTTTTTTAAACCAGCGTGTTGAAATATCATTTGCAAGAAAACACATGACAAGTTAAAGGACCAGCAAACTACTTGGGGAGCTAATGAATGAATGAGTTGTTTAGCAAGTAGCTGTTATGTGACATACAGACAGATAGACCAGGTTTCAGTTGAGAATAACAGTTTCATGCCAGCAGAACAGGTTTTCAAAGCTGAAAAGTCATCTTAAAATGGTTTAAGCAGATTAAGTAAACAAGACTCGTTAGTCTGAAAAGTCAGTCAGATAGCCGGTGTTAATTGTACAAAGAAACATTTCACCACAATGAAAGCGTTTTAAAGCCTCTCAAAATTGATTGTCCTCAGCATCCAACACAAAACGTTCCAGTGCATTCTGAGTCACTTTGTTATGGGAATATTGTGAGTGCCCCACTATGGATCAGAAGTGGCACTTGTAGTTTTGGAAATATCCATCCACAACAAAGCATCTTCCTCTCCAACGAGTGAATTGCATATTCTACATTTTTTCAATGATCCGATGTTTGAAGATAATTCTGTTTACAGAATGATCTGCTGGGACAATTTCAAAAAAGTGATGAATAGGGTCCAAGCTAGGTACAATACCATAAGAAATAAACGTAGGGTATCCAAAGCTAATGTCCCTGGGTTACTAAGGACATTGATGAGTAAATAAGGAAGAAAAAGGAGGCATATGATGCATACCGAGATAGTAACAGAAATCAGTAAGAGTATCTCAAATGCAGGAGACAGGCTAAGGCTGGGATAAGGAAGGTTAAGAGGAAGGGATGGCAGGCTGTTCCAAAACAAAGCAAAATGCTCCTCAATTAAAATAATAGTAAAAGATTAAAGAAGGATAGAGTGGCACCCATAACAAACAAGCAGGGTAAGCTGCGCATTGAATTAAAGGGTATGGCAGAGGTACTGAATGAGTACTTTGTTTCTGTCTTTAACAAATTAGAAAATGGTGACAATAGCCTCCGAGAAAATGTCAGTGTTGAACAACTGAGCAGTATAGAATTAGGTAAAGAAGTGAAAAAAATTCTGGCAGCACTCGAGGTAAAGAAGATTTAGGGAGTGATACCAGAAATGAAGGATATAAAATAAAAGGATAGATTAGAGAAATTGAGTTTATTCTCCTTGGAGCAGAGAAAATTAAGAGGTGACCTTACTGAAGTGTTCAAAATCATGAATAATTTTGAAAAGGTAAAGAAGGAGATACTGTTTCCACTAGTTGGTATGTCAGTAACTACAGGTCACAATTCAAGACTGTTAACAAGAGAGCTGGGAGTGTGATGAGGAGAAACTTCTTTACTCAGAGTTGTTAAGATTTGAAATGCACTGCCTGGGAAAGTGGTGCAGGCTGATTCCAAAGGAGATTTCAAAAGAGAGCTGGATATATATCTGAAAATGATTAATTTAGAAGACTACAGAGATGGGGCTGGAGAATGGGACTAGCTGAATAGCTCTTTCAGTAGCCAGTACAGACACAATGGGCCGAATGGCCTTCTTCTGTTCTGTAAAATTCTGTGATCATATTATTCAAATTCATGTTGTCCATCAGAAACACCACGAAAACACAAAGCCGGATGACGCAATGCAGATGTATGCAGCTTTTGACGCTCCTATGGCTTCAGGTGGTGTATTTTGGTCCTGTTTTTTTTTTAGAAACGAAGAGAAGTTGAGACAGAGGTAATGTGCGGTCTGCTCAATGCCAATAAAGTAAACAGTTTGCGAGGCCTTGGGTTTTTTTTTCCCCCCAGTTGGAACAATAGAAGCAGCCTGAATGGGTGGGTTCAAGCTTCCACAGAACCAGGACTTTTAGTTTCAGCTTTCTGCAGCTGCTGGGGTCTTGAAGCTCAATGTGGAAGCTCTTATTCCTCTCTATTACAGCTAAAAGCTGGGGTGTGCTCTTCCTACTGCGAGAATTGCACGTGAGATAATCTGTTTTACTGAATTTGCCTTTACCAAGGGTGTTTTATGGGATGTTATTATATTGGAGCAGTTAATTAGTAATAGTTAATAAATATATTGTTTTGTTAAACATTTCAATAGAGTTACAGTTAAGCTAATTCTTTTCTTTTATTTTCATTCTGTCTGTATTTTAACTGAAGTGCAAAAATAAAGTTTGTTTTTCTTAAAGTCAAGTAGTTTGACCAATCCAACTGCCTCTGGAATGCAATGCCTTATACTTACCTTTAAAATACGGAAAAGTTAGGGTGCAGACATTCTTCTTAATATATTTTGAGGGGATTTGGTCTGGTCCATAACAAGCTGAACCTCATCACTGCTTCCCTCAATTCTTCTACTGCCCCTAAATTGCCAGACGAATTATTCAACATTCAGTGTTGCATGAGCAGAAATTTCCTCCAGTTAAATATTGGGAAGACCAAAAGCATTGGCTTCAGTCCCCACCAATTCTATTCTCCTCCATGGCAAGTGTCTCAGGTTGAGTCAAAGTGTTTGCAATCTCAGTGTCAGATTTGACATCATATTGAGCATTCTCCCACTCATCACTCATCAAATCTATTTGTAGCTTGGGCCTACCACTCTTGGTAAATTCCTACAATGCTCGTGTTCAATTCCACCCTCAGGTGACTGTGTGTGTAGAGTTTGCACATTCTCCCCATGTCTGTGTGGACTTCCCCCGGGTGCTCCGGTTTCCTCCCACAGTCCAAAGATGTGCGGGTTAGGTGGATTGGCCATGCTAAATTGCCAACAGTGTTCAGGAATGTGTAGATTAGATGGGTTAGCCATGGAAAATGCAGGGTTACAGGGAAAGGGTAGAGGGATAGGGATGGGGATGGGTGGGATGCTCTTTGGAGGGTTGGTGTGGACTTGTTGGGCCAAAGGGCCTGTTTCCACACTGTAGGGATTCTGTGATATCTGTTCTCGTTTAATTCAGGCCACTTGAGAAACTCCAAATAAAATCTCTCCACAAGTGGTGACCATACCTTTAGTTGCCTAGCCACGAGGCTCTGGAATTCTTCATAAACTCCTCGCCTCTTTTCTCCTTGAAGTAGCTCCTCAAAACCTACCTCTTTGTTCAACCTTTTGTTATCTGCTCTCTCATTTTCTGTTTTAAAATGTTTCTGATGTGTCTTGGAATGTTATGTTCTATGACATTTAAGAGATTAAAGAAATAAAAGTTGCAGATGAAATCTGTACAACCAAGAAACATACAGCGCATACCATAGAAGTGTAACACGGACATTAAGAGTATGGTATATGATTGTGAGAAATCCAGTTTCCTTCCTCAGTAATGAATGTCAGCACACAATGTGGGCAAGCTAGTGAGTTTTATCTACCTTCAAACAAACACCATCCTCACCTGTTAGCAGGTTAAAAAACTGACAGGCAAAATAGTGTCTTCAATTGGCTGCAGACTTTAAACCATCATTGCAGCTTTTATTATTAGGACTGCGATGGCATTACCATTTCTAAGCTTTCCTGCCACTTCCTGCATTTTTGCAGTATGAAGTGCAATGAAAGATCCAAGCTAAATTGCAAACATACTAATTCATATGAAGTTTAAGCAAGTGTTTGCTACCCTCACAACTACAAAGCAGACAGTTCTCACCAGGCAGTTGCAGTACCTGGGACATCACTGCCAGAGATGCCATTGGCAGCATCCTGCATGAAATATTAGTACTATTCATGCTACCAAGCAATTAAAATCTATTTTAACAACTGCAGAACCAAGAAAATACGTTCTTTTTCAAATACTTGTCTCACTTCAAACGTGTCTGTCATTTTACAGAGCGGGTGGGATAGCCATCAAGCCAGGCTCCAGAGTGGGGCCTATAATCTACATTTGAAATGTCATTTGTTTTCTGGGTGACACAGCAACAATGCTCGCACAGTGGCTCAGTGGTTAGCGCTGCTGCATCACAGTGCCAGGACCCCTGGTTCAATTCCACGTCAGGCAACTGTCTGTGTGGAGTCTGCACATTCTCCCTATGTCAGTGCAAGTTTCCTCCTGGTGCTCCAATTTCCTCCCACAGTCCAAAGCTGTGCAGGCTAGGTGGATTGGTCGTGCTAAATTGCCCACTGTGTTCAGGGACGTGAAGGCTAGGTACATTAGCATGGGAAATGGAGGGTTACAGGGATGGAGTAGGGGGTTGGGTTTAGGTGGGTTGTTCTTCGGACGGTCGGCAAGGACTTGATGGGCTTAATGGTCTGCTTCCACACTGTAGTGATCTTATCTAAAATTGATCATGAACATATTGATAACATGTGGAGTGAGTTTTTTCTCAGCATTAAGCCTTCTCAGTAACTTGATGGTAAAGGGAGGAGCATCAATGCATCCAGCGAGCAATGCCACATACTACCCATTATCAAGTACTGAATTAAATGCCATTACAGACTACCTGCCAAAAGTATGCTGCTCACCATTGCTTTTAGTGAGCAAGAAACTCCTGCTCAATAAAACCATTTGCAAACACGAAGAGCGAGTCCGAAGGGTCGAGGCCCGAAACGTCAGCCCTCCTGCTCGACCTGCTGTGTTCATCCAGCTCTACACCTTGTTAACACGGTATCAGTTTACGTACTAAAAAGATACAGTTATGATTGCAGTTCTCCTGCAGAATTATAAATTTACTTAAAATGTAAGAATAACTTTTAACAGAGTTGAAATGCTTTACCTCAATCACAACGGATCAATACAGAAACTGTGTTACGAATTGTAAGATTAAAAAAAGTAAGATTGTAACTCAATGTTAGTAAAAGTATAGCTTAATGTGCAATGTGTCTGAACAGGCAAAGTGAATAATGACAAACTTAACAAGCTAGACAGAGGATGCATTTTAAAACCAATTGAAGTTACGTAGCACTGACTGAGACAAATGGGGGATGCAGGAGGCCAATCAAAATAGCATTCAGTCCTATCAAGTGCACAATTTTAAAATCCAATTCAGTGGTCACTGACCAACGACACAAATGACAATAGCAGCAAAACCAAGCGGCAAACAGTGCACTGTGTGTATATGCAGAAAGAATTGCTTTGCTCCATGAACTCAGCAATTTTGCCATGAGGAACTCCTGAAAATCTTAACAGTTCTCAGACCTTTTGTCAAAACTCAATCAACCACATTTTACAACAAAAAAGATGTTTACTAGGATTTTCATCTTTATATTCCCCTGTGCCCAAGATAAAATGTTCAGATTAAGAACCTCAAAAATATGACTAATGAATTCAAATTGACTGTACTTGCTTGGTTAAACAGAAAACTGATGGGGAAATTGCTTTTATATCAATTCAAATAGAAACAATAAATATTTTGTAAAGACACTCACCAACAGTCATGGTTTCTGGAACAGTAGAAGTTGGCAAAAGACCACTAACAACATCGACCTGAAGTGGAGGAGCAGCTTCAGAACTGTGGAGAGACAAAACAAACCTCAGGAGAAGAAAATTTTTTGGAAAATATGATAGAAATAAATTAATCACTTCGTCACCATCAATATTCTTCAGAAAACTGGTGTTTGATGTTATTACAAATAACAGAACATTTCTGGAAAAAAACATATCAATATAATCAAAGACAAATGTCATTTAATCCTCACCTATATTGATGCTGGGATCCTTTCTGGGCAAGTTCGACAGCTAGAATGACATTGTCATGTTCATCACAGCACACCAGATTATCAGAAGTGGCATCTGCAACATATGTAGCTTACATTACTTAGCTCAACAAGCTAATTTGGCACACCCAAAACACAAACAGCTCAATTTTTGACAAAGGTTAAAGGGTTCTGTTCTTGAAACAAAGCTTAATGTTCTGTCCAATTCCACATTCAACCTGACCCCCATTCCAAAGTTATGAGATTAGTGGTTAATTACTTATGATTATCCTTCTGCTAACTGCATAGGATTGTGAAAATATTATGCACATTGCCCCAGTTATTTTCTGTGGATGTAAGTTTGATTCCCAGCTGTAGTTCTGAAACACCACTTATAGTTACCAATTAAAGAAAGCCAAAGGAATAAAGAATAGACAAAAGCGTTATTTTTGTTTTAACTATGACGCATGGGTCTAAATTGAAACCCTATCAAAAAATGTTTTCCCTGAAATCTTCTGAATTTAGCTGCCTTGTCAGTATATCGAAGAATTCTATCCTTTATTAGAAGACCATTTTCAGGGAGTCTTCATGTTTACGAGGCATCACATCTGTGCAAAAGGGACAAAAGAATACTGCAACTTCCCCTAACCAACCATGCACGTGTAATTGCACTGCAGTATTTCAGGTTAGCCAACGAAAGCAACTCTTGATAAGTGTCGTCAAGTTGACAAAATAACAAGGTTGAAGGAAAAATACTGAAAAAAATTCTCAACAGGCAAGTAACTCTGCTCTGCAAAAGAGCAAACAATATGAAGAAAATGTGAGTGCAGAGATATTAGGAACTGCAGATGCTGGAGAATCTGAGATAACAAGGTGTAGAGCTGGATGAACACAGCAGGCCAAGCAGCATCAGAGGAGCACGAAGGCTGACGTTTCGGGCCTCGACCCTTCTTCAGAAATGTTTTCTTCAGTTTTCTGAAGAAGGGTCTAGGCCTGAAACGTCAGCCTTCGTGCTCCTCTGATGCTGCTTGGCCTGCTGTGTTCATCCAGCTCTACACCTTGTTATCTCAAAATGTGAGCGCAGTTTGCCTTGCAACAGAGTGTCATACTTTAGTGAGGCACCAGGGGGTGCTAAAGGTAAAGAAAGAATAAGCATAAGCTTCCATATACAGTACCTACCAGACTGAGAATAGGAACCAACTGCCATTACTGGAAAAAGAATGTCAGAACTGTCATTGTCATTTAGGACTTGAAGGGTATTCCAGCTGGACATTTGAGAGACGGATAAGTTTTGCACAAGAGATCTGCAAGATTAAAAATAGGCAATATGATTACTACAGAGGATTAACTCGGATTACATAGAACACACATCACAGGAACAAACCAGTCGATGTCAGTGTTTATGCTCAAAACAAGCCAACTTCTATCTTTGTTATCTCAATCTACCATCATAATCATCTTCTTCATCATGTTTATCTACTGTCCATTTAAATGCATGCTATAAACTTAGAATTTTCCACACTTTTATACAACAAAATAAGTGACTTCTTTTATAAATGGTTAGTTGCTTTTCTATTGCTCCCAAAGTTGGAAATACAACACACAAAATAGGTGCAGGAGTAGGCCATTCGGCCCTTCAAACCTGCACCACCATTCAATACGATTATGGCTGATCATGCAATCTCAGTATCCCATTCCGGTCCTCTCTACGTACCCCTAGACCCTTTAGCTGCAAGGCCATATCCAGCTCCCTCTTGAATATATCTAATGGACTGGACCCAACAGCTTCCTGTGGGAAAGAATTCCGTAAGTTCAAATTCTCTGAATGAAGAAATTCTTCCTTATCTCAGTACAGAATGGCCTACCCTTTAGTCTTAGATTGTGACCTCTTGTTCTGGACTTCCCCAACAGTAGGAACGTTCTTGTCGCATCTAGCCTGTCCAGTCCTGTCAGAATTTTATATGTTTCTGTGAGATACCCCCCTCATTCTTCTAAATTCCAGCAAAAACAAGGCCAGAAGATCTAGTCTTTCATCATATGTCAATCCTGCCATCCCGAGAATCAGTCTGGTGAACATTCGCTGGACTCCCTCAATAACACGAATGTCCTTCCTCAGACTAGGAGACTAAAATCACACACAATACTCAAGGTGTAGCCTCACCAAGGTCCTGTGTAACTGCAGCAAGACATCCTTACTCCGATACTCAAATCCTCTCGCTATGAAGGCCAGCATGCCATGAGCTTTCCTCACTGCCTGCTGCACCTGCATGCCAACCTTCAGTGACTGTTCCACCATGACACCCAGGTTTTGTTGCACCTCACCTTTTCCTAAACTGCCACCATTCAGGTAATAATCTGCCTTCCTGTTTTTGCCACCAAAGTAGATAACCTCACACTTATCCACATTGTACAGCATTTGCCAAGTATTTGCCCCCTCAGCCAGTCTGTCCAAGTCACCCTGCAGCCTCTTAGCTTCCTCCTCACAGCACGCAGTGCCACTCAGCTTAGTGTCATCTGCACATTTGGAGATATTGCATTCAATTCCTTCGTTCAAGTCGTTAATGTACATTGTCAACAGTTGGGGTCCCAGCACTGAACCCTGCGGCACCCCACTTGTCACTGCCTGCCCTTCTGAAAAGGATCCATTTATTCCAACTCTCTGCTTCCTGTTTGCCAACCAGTTCTCTATCCACGTCAATACATTACCTTCGATACCATGAGCTTTATCTTTCCTTACTAATCTCTTGCGTGGAATCTTGTCAAAAGCCTTTTCAAAGTACAGATACACAACATCTACTGATTCACCATTATCTACTTGACTGGTCACATCCTCAACAAATTCCAGAAGATTTGTCAAGCATGATTTTGGTTGGCATGAACCAATTTGGATAGAAAGGCCTGTCTCCATGCTATAGGGCTCTATGACTCTATGATTTCCCTTCAGTGAATCCATGCTGATGAGGACCAATTTTGTCCCTCCTTTCCAAATGCTCAGTTATTACATCCTTAATGATTGACTCCAGCATTTTCCCCACCACCAATGTCAGGCTAACCAGCCTATAATTCCCCATTTTCTCTCTCCCTCCTTTTTTTTTTGAAAAGAAGAGTAAAGTTACATTTGCTATCCTCCAGTCTATTGGAACTCTTCCAGAGTCTACGGAACGATGGAAAATGATCACCAATGCATCTGCGATTTCAAGGGCCACTTCCTTAAGTACTCTGGGATGCAGATGACTTATTGTGTTTTAATCCCATCAATTTCCCCAATACCATTTCCTGAGTAATAACAATTTCCTTACAAAACTAAAACTATAATATTTCTCAAGATTAATTTTTCTCCTTAATTCTTTCACATGGGCTCTTCAGCATATCAGATAATTCACTTTGGATAATCAGCGTCTACCTTGCATTTTACCCTGACATTAGATGTTCAAGTTTTGCAAGGATTTACCAAAGTGCAACTATACTCATTCGGCATGTATGATCAAGGTCTGTTGTCTACTTAAAAATTGTGACAATGCTGTCACTTTAAAAAGGTTATTTTTTGGAGAGGTTGTAAAGCAGAGGTGTCGAAGAGCCTAGGGACCAACAGTTTAACAATGGAAGGGGAGTGGCCAGTTCTCCCAGTTCAGGTTTTTAATCACCTCCATTTCTGAAGAAGGGTCTAGGCCCGAAACGTCAGCCTTCCTGCTCGACCTGCTGTGTTCATCCAGCTGTACACCTTGTTATCTCAGATTCTCCAGCATCTGCAGTTTCTACTACCTCTGAAACAGGTTTTTATCAGTTTATTTTTAAAAGCTGTAGCAGTCACAAGATGTGATAACAAGGTGTAGAGCTGGATGAACACAGCAGGCCAAGCAGCATCAGAGGAGGAGGAAAGCTGAAAGTTTTTTTGAAGGGTCTCGACCCGAAATGTCAGCCTTCCTGCTCGGCCTGCTGTGTTCATCCAGCTCTACACCTTGTTATCTCAGATTCTCCAGCATCGGCAGTTCCTACTATCTCCGCAGTTATAAGATGTTGTGAGTACCAGAGGTGTTGCAAGCCTCAGTAAAGGATTCCTGACTGACTTTCTCTAGATATTGTTCCTTCCTGCCTGTAAGAATCTGTGTTTCAATCTACCTTTTTGCCAAGGGGTATATTTATGTGATGTCACTGTATTGGAACAGTTAATTTATAATAGTTGCTATATCGGGTAAGTTTTCCAATAGTTAAATTATTCTAAATTCCGCTTTCCTTTGGTTGTGTTTTAACTGTAGCATTTAAATATATTGTGTTTTGCTTAAAGCCAAGTGGTTTGACCAGTTACATCACACCTAGAACACCCACTTCACATCTACCTTTAAAGAAAGAACAAGTTAGGGTCTAGGCTACATTCTTAAAATATTTTGAGGGGGTCTGGCCTGGTCCATAAGAAATTTAAAAGTCTTTCCTCAAAATTATGGGAGATTTCAATGAAGTAGAGAATGAAGTGTGTTGCTACTTGAAGGGAAGAGCAAATCTAGGTGTTATTAACATAAGATAGTCACCAATAAATTAGACAGGGAATTCACAAGAAACCTCCTTCATCACAGAATCTTCATCAACTGTCCCTTGATTTGAGGATCATAACTATTCAGAGTGTTCTCATTGGAAAATGACTTCAGCACATGTAAAGAGACACTTTTGAGAATCTTGGGGCACAGTGTCCTTACCTTGATCAGATGATCTGGGTTCATGTCCCACCTGTCTCAGAGGCATGTTGTGACATGTCCCAATAAGTTGATTAGAAAGTCCTTCTCTTAACTAAAAAAAATACTTTGCCTCCTTAAAGGCTCTCAACTACTTCTTAATTGAATTTTGCTCTTTTGATTTTTCCCTGAGCATGAAGAGACAGGTAGGGCATGATTTTTTCCTCCTGAGGTCATGAGAAGGGATACCAATTGGGTGAGTTTCCTGAAAGAGGTAATAAGTGCTGGGTGAGAAGATACATGGGCGATCTTCTCAACTCTCCACCAACTGTGGGCCTTACTGAATAATTAGGGTGGCCTAATTCTGCTTCTATATCTTATGGTCTAATTTATTAGATTTTAAGTCAGAAGGAGAAACAGAATTCTGATAATTGTATAAATTAAGGTTAAGTGAAGAATTAAGGTACGCTTAATGATAGTGCTAATAACAGCTAAGTTAACAGAAACTCCAAAGACTGGCACAGAGTTACACACAGCTATAGATGCATTGCACCTGCTTTCCATATACTGTGCAGCAGAATGATACTGCAGTGAATGGAGTAAGTCATGAAAAATATTTCTGCTGATATACACAATTATTATTTAAAAATCAGAAAAATACCCTGATATATTGAAAAATTCTAACTAAACCTACATAATTTATGGATGGATATCCCAAATTGCAACAACCTTAATTCTTTTTCAATAGAGTTTATCACCATCAATCTGACATTTCAAATGTCCTCTGCAAGAAAAAGGCCAAAGACAAAATGTCAGGATTACTATTTCAAAAAGTTAAAATTCTGACAGTAAATACTTACAGTACAGCTAACACACAAGGTTTTTCTACGCTGTATTGTTCAGTGTAGGACACATTTTTGTGCCCAAGACAAAAAAAACACAGGAATTTGTGAGGAAGTGTAGGAAAGTCAACCACTTTGAACCGGTTGATGATTTTGACTCACTGTCTCCCACTTCCTAACCCTTCATTAGCCAAGACAGTATGGTTTCCACAATTCCACATACTTTCACGATTGCAAACAGTCACTTCTGTGGAACCTCAGTGAATGTGTTCTGGAAGTCCAAATAATTAACACCTACAGGCATGTTTTATCTACCATAACAGTTGCACCATCAAAAAATGTAACTTACTAATTGTTGCATTCTCTATCAATCAATATCCACTTGACACCAATTCAGAATTCTTTTCTCATTCAGAACAATTGTTTACCCCCTTACATTCACATTCTTGTGTATTGTCCTGATCAGTGAAAGGTGAAAAGTTTGATAAAATGTATCTTTAGTTCAGCAATTCTTAAGTTTTGTACTGCTGAACAACTATTTACATACATCTTAATAAAATATCTCTGGCCTCAAATTCCAAATTTAATTGTTCAATTCCCACAATCATCCACTGTTTTTCCCAATTAAACAAATGGGAAAAATAGAACAGTCAATGTAATCGACTCACTGGGGTCACAAGTTCGAGGATAAGGGGTTTTAGGACTGAGATGAGGAAATTTCTTCACCCAAAGTGGTGAACATGTGGAATTCACTACCACCAAAGTGGTTAAGGCCAAAACATTATATGTTTTCAAGAAAGAGGTAGATATAGTTGTTGTGGCTGAAGGGATCAAGGGATATTGGGCAGGCAGCTGGGGTATTGGTGGAAATGATGGTTGGCAGGGATTAGGGTATTGAGCTCGATGATCAACCATGGTCATATTTAATGTGAAGCAGACTTGAGTCGTCAAATGGCCGACTCCTGCTCCTATCTTCTATGTTTCTATATGTCTGAAGAGGCAAAAATATGTGAAAAGAAAATACCTGCGTTATTAGCTGACAAAAATAGATAAAAGGTCATCAAAATACTTTGTTTAGCTATCTACTATGGTCCTGTTGATGAACAGTATGACATCCTAGTAGAACATAAGGAAGGAGTTAAAGTGCCCCAGAATCTATTGTACCCAGCTCCATCTATTATTTTGTTCTTCACAAACCGACTCCACATTAAAAAGCCACCTTGTGTTCATTTTTTGAGGATATGTGTATCTGTTTCTCTCAAATAATTGAGTTTTATCAATTGCATTAATTCATAGTTGAGAAAATGATTGGAGGCCTCCAACAAGACCACGCAAATCAGCACAAGAGAAATACTAACTGTAATCGAAGGTAATTCTCATCAATTGCATTGTGAAAAAAGGAAAATATGCACCATATTTCGCTTTAGAAAAAAACTGGCAAAGGGAGCATTCTAATTTTAAACACTCACTGTTCAGAATCAGGTCTGCCCTCCTCATTCTCTCTACTTTGAGAGATCTTTTGGTATATGTGCTCTCTATCTACAACTTCATCATCATCATCGTCATCGTCATCATCAATACTTTTCATATCTAGCTTCTTGTGATTGGAATCACCATTAAGGCAAACGTCCACAGTTTTCAAGATACTGCTGTTGGATTGCTTTTCATTTGAATCTGGTTTTCTATTCAAATCTGGACTAAAAGAAGCTAAAATCATGGAGGAATCCATGGCTGAAGAAACAGCTGAAGAGGATCTTTCTGAATTTTCCTCGGAGCTTTCTCTCGTTAAATCTGAAGTTTTCACTTGCTCGGCACAGCTTTGCTCCTCCTCCTCATTGTCTCCATCAAACGAGATGATATTTGGCACCATTTTCTTTTTTTTCTTTTCTCTTTTACTTTTTCCATCTATTGAAGAAAAACAAAATCCAGAATTAATTGAGTAATGATTGAGTAATAATTCCACATCAAACAGATGTTCACCTGCACATCTGCTAATGTGGTATACTGTATCCACTGTTCCCGATTTGGCTTCCTCTACATCAGGGAAACCAAACGGAGACTTGGGGACCGCTTTGTGGAACACCTACGCTCGGTTCACAACAAACAACTGCACCTCCCAGTCGCAAACCATTTCAACTCCCCCTCCCACTCCTTGAACGACATGTCAATCCTGGGCCTCCTGCAGTGCCACAATGATGCCACCTGAAGGTTGCAGGAACAGCATCTCATATTTCGCTTGGGAACCCTGCAGCCCAATGGTATCAATGTGGACTTCACAAGCTTCAAAATCTCCCCTTCCCCAAACGCATCCCAAAACGAGCCCAGCTCGTATCTGCCTCCCTAACCTGTCCTCCCACCTATCCACTCCTCCCACCTCAAGCCCCACCCCCACCTCCGACCTACGAGCCTCATCCTGCCTCCTTGACTTGTCTGTCCTCCCTGGACCGACCTATCCCCTCCCTAACTCCCTACCTGCACTCACCTTTACTGGCTTGAACCCAGCCTCCTCGACCTGCCTGTCTCCTCTCCACCTATCTTCTCCTTTATCCATCTTCTATCCGCCTCCCCCTTTCTCCCTATTTATTTCAGAATCCCCTTCCCCTCCCCATTTCTGAAGAAGGGTCTCGACCCGAAACGTCAGCCTTCCTGCTCGGCCTGCTGTGTTCATCCAGCTCTACAACTTGTTATCTCAGATTCTCCAGCATCGGCAGTTCCTACTATCTCCAGAATTAATTGGCATGTTTTACCACTCCAAGGAAGAAGTACTATGACTGAAGTTAATCTGTTTTTTTTAATCACTCATTTTGATTATATTTTGTGCCACTAAATACCTCAGGAGTTTTTCCTGGAAGTGCCAATGTTTTACTACAACACAGATATATCCACATGAAATGCTTCGAAATGCACTCACTTCTTCCAGATAATTTCAAATAAAATTGTCCAAATGAGCGAAACTGAAACTTTCTACGGACTGCTGTCATCGGGCTCTTGTTATTTGTGGCATATATCAATCATTTTTAAATAAAACATAACGGACATATTTAAGTAGACGGCAGATTATTTAAAATTAGAACATTTGGTTTATGATCAGGAAGATATCAATGGACTGCACCTAGGATTAACAGTGGCAAACAGAATTCAATCTAGAATCAGATTTGAGGTAATAAATAATAGAAGGAAGAGTAAAGCATTGGACTGCATGTTCATGGTTCCATGAAGATAACAGGACAGAGAGATTAGGTATTTAAGAAGGCAAGTGGGATACTTTCCATGACTGGCCGAAGCACACTGTATAAAAGCATAACATGTAAAACAATTAAGTTACGCCAGAACTGTATTAAACACTCGTTAGACCACAGCTGGAGTACTACTAACATCATGATGTCATCACAACAAAGGAATGATGTGTCTACAGAGGATTTTCACGAGGTTGTTGCCTGAAATAGATGATATTAGCAATGAGGCAAGAATGAATTGGCTGAGACTGTTTTCTTTGGAACAGAGGCAGCAGATGGAGAATTACTTGAAGTATATAAAACTATCAGGAGCCTCGATACAGTGGATAAAAGGAGTCTATGTTCCACCTGACAAGGGAGCAGTTCTCAGAAAGCTTGTGATTTCAAATAAGCATGTTGGATTATAACCTGGTTTTGCAAGACTTCTGGCTTTTCCATCCCAGTCCAACACCGGCACCTCCACATCATCCTTAATAGCAAGAAAAGTCAATAATCAAATGGCATAGAATTAAAGTAATTTCCCATTAATCCTGGCAATTAAGTGTTCTTTTTCATCCAGAAGGTGGTACTCACTGCCTGAAAAGGTCGTAGAGACAAAAACCCTCATTGCATTTAAAACATCCTTTAAAAGGTACTTGATACACAATAATCTACAGATTTTCAAACAAGATCTGGATGGCAAGATTAATCTGGATAAATACTTTTTGGTCAGCAGAGAACAATGGACCAAATGGCTTCCATTTGTGCTATCAAATTTCTTATTTTTTTTTTGTTAAACAGATTAAAATTTGCCCTGGAGTACAAGTTACACTGTCCTTTCAATTCCAAAACCTTTAACTTCCAACTCTGCTTCAGATTCAAGTATTTTATTTGCACATTCCTCTTTGAAACCTTCCTTCACCATTCCCTAAGTTCACGGGTAAAGTGACATCAGTTAAGTGGGAGGCTTTCAAAAAAGTGTGGTAACTAGAGTTCAGAGTTATTATGTTCCTGTTAGAGTGAAAGGTAAGGCTGGTAGGATTAGTGAACAGTGGATGAATAAAGATATCAAGGTTCCTTGTCAAGAATGAAAAAAGAATCATATATTAGATAGAGACTGCTGGGTTCAAATGAATCTCTTGAACAGTACAAAGAGTGTAGGGGCATTCTTAAGATGGAGATCAGGAAAGCAAAGAGGAGATATGAGATAGCCTTGGCAGATTAGGTTAACGATAATCCAAAGAGATTCTACAAGTACATTAAAAGCAAAAGAGAGAGTAGGGCCCCTTAAAGATCAACGAGGTTGTTTTGTGGTGAACCTCAGGAAATGGGAGAGATATTAAATGAAGATTTTGCATCAGTTTTTTTTTCTGTTGAGAAAGAAATGGAGGCTAGAGAACTCGCAAGAAATAAACAACGATGTTTTGAAAACAGTTCACATTATAGCAGCGGAAGTGTTGAAGATTCATTTCAACCCAGCTGTCTATATCTAATATATGATTCTTTTTTCATGCTTGACAAGGAACCTTGATATTTTATTCATCCACTGTTCACTAATCCTACCAGCCTTACCTTTCACTCTAACAGGAACATAAGTGTCGAAGGTCTTAGAAAATATAAAAGTGGATAAATCTTCAGGAACTGATCTAGTGTATCCCACAACAATTTGGGAAGTTAGAGAGGAAATTGCAGGACCCCTTCCAGAAATATTTGCATTGTCTATAACTACAGGTGAGATGCTGGATGATTAGAGAAGGGCTAATGTTGTGCCTTTGTTTAAGGAGGGATCTGAGAAGAAGCCTGGGAATGATAAACCTGAGTCTGACTTCAGTGATGGGTAAGTTGTTGGAAGTGATTCTGAAAGACAGGATTTACATGCATTTGGAGAGGCCAGGAATGATTAGGGATAGTCAGTCTGGTTTTGAGAGAGAGAAATCATGTCTCACAAATGAAGATTGTTGAGGACAGAGGGGTGGACATTGTTTACTTAGATTTTAGTAAAGTCTTTGACAAGGTTCTTCATGGTGGACTAATTAGTAAAGTCAGATCACATGGGATTCAGGGTGAGCTTGCCAACCAAAAACAAAATTGGCTTAACGGCAGGAGACAGAGTAATGGTGGAGGGTTGTCTTTCAGACTGGAAGCCCGTTACTAGCGGTATTCCAGAGGGATCAGTGATGGGTCCACTTTTGTTTGTCATTTATATAAATGACTTAGGTGAGAAAATAGAAGGCATGGTTAGTAAGTTTACAGATGACACCAAAAATGGCGGATTGTGAAGAAGGTTACCTAAGGTTACAAAAGAGACATCGATCAATTGGGCCAACGGGCTGAAGAGTGGCAGGTGGAGTTTAATTTGGATAAATGTGAGGTCTTGCATTTTGGCAAAACAAACAAGGGCAAGACTTATAAATTAAAAGTAGGTCCTTGGTAGCATTGTAGAACAGAGAGTTATAAGCGTTCAGGCACATAATTCCTTGAAGTTTGCACCACATGTAGACAGGGTGGTTAAGAAGGTGTTTAGCACACTTGCCTTCATTGCTCAGACCTTTGAGTCCAAGAGTTGGGGCGTCATGTTGAGGTTGTACAGGACATTGGTGAGGCCTCTTCTGCAGTTCTGCGTCCACTTTCAGTCGCCCTGAGGGTTCAGAAACAATTTATCTGGATGTTGAGGGAATGGAGGGTTTGAGTTATAAGTACAGGCTGGGACTTCTTTCACTGCAAGGTAGGAGGTTGAGGGGTGACCTTATAGAGGTTTATAAAATCATGAGGGATATAGATAAGGTGAATGGCTTGTGTCTTTTCCCCAGTGTGGGGGATTTCAAGACTAGGGGCACATTTTTAAGATGAGAGGAGAAAAATTTAATAAAGACCTGAAGGCCAACTTTTTTTTTAAAAACAGAGAGTGGTTCATGTGTGGCATCAACTTCCACAAGTGGTGGATGCGGGTACAGCTGCAACATTTGACAGACATTTGGATAAGTACATAAATAACAAATGCTTAGAGGGAAATGGGCCAAATGCAGGCAGGTGGGGCTGGTTTAGTTTGGGATTACAGTCACATGGATGGACTGGTTGAACCGAAGGATCTGATTCCATACTGTGTGACTAAGTGTTTTTTTTTAAGCTTCTACACTTCTTCCCCATTTTATCCTTCCTAATTGACCATACAAGCATTTTACTTTATGCTTAAGTTAGCTTTGCTGCAACATAAACAGAATTCTTTCTCCAGTAGTTAGCAGCTGAC
The DNA here is from genome assembly GCF_021869965.1 of Rhincodon typus. Lineage (NCBI taxonomy): Eukaryota > Metazoa > Chordata > Chondrichthyes > Orectolobiformes > Rhincodontidae > Rhincodon > Rhincodon typus. The sequence continues at coordinate 4,437,118 of NC_063352.1, read as the reverse complement.
TAAGTGATCATTTTCCATGGTCCAAACTGGCATCACAGCTTCCAATCACAACATCTAGGTTCAGCAAAGCACCTGTTACTTTCTCTCTAAGTTTAACATAATCATCAGTCCCTCTCAATCAAACTTAGAATAAATCCTTGTCCACCTATTGTGTCTTAAACTGGAAAAATATGCATATTTTTGTATTCTTTCATCCAACACTTCAACCTTAATTATTTGTAGTGCATACCTGCAGAAACATAATTAAAACAGCAATGTGCATCACACACATGAACTCATAGGTAACAGCTCAGCAGGGTGCAGTGGTTATGTTGATGGACGAGAAACCTGAAGATCAAGTTAAATCTCACCAAGGCAGTCTGAAAATGTGAAGTAAATTTAAGGCCAAGAGAACTTGACAGAAGGTACAATGGAAGGTTTTACAGAGGGTGCAGACAAGGTTTCCAAGAATGTTTCTAGGGACAAGGGAGTTCATGTATGTAACCTGTCAATCTTTACAGCTGGAAATGAAGATCCAGGATTCCACTCGAAGGGCAGAGAATTACTGGCCATGTCATTTATAGAAATAATGCCATCGAAATCACCCAAAGATTTTTTTGTAGCTTTTTTTAGCTATAGTTTTTTTTTAAACTAAATACTGCATATACTTCCTTAATTCACTGGTGGAACATTTTTTTCATAAGGATATGAAAACTGCTATGATGATGCAAATCTTTCACTGCTGAATTCACAGACAACATAATATGAATGGAGTATTACCTAGAAGAATTATTCTATGATACACTGACATTTTTTAATCATTCACAGGAGATAGGTGTTATTGGCAAGGCCAATATTTATTTATTACCCATCCCAAATTTCCTTTAACTGAGTGATTCACTGGACAGAGGGTAATTAAAACAAACAACATTGCTGTGGATCTGGTTTCACATATCATCAGCAAGGAACAGCAAACATCTTTCCCAAAAAGTACATGGGTTTCTTTGACAATCCAGTAGTTTCATGGTCACCATTAGTGATCTTAGCTTTTTATGCGAGCCATGCTTCGATTTGAATTCATCCTGTGATCAATGGTCCAGATTTCTGGATTACCAGTTCAGCAATATATGTACTCTGCTGTCATTCCAATTAATTATCATTCTCATATAAATAATCACTTGTTCAAGAACAATGCTCGCTCAAAATACTTGAAACCTAAACACTGTTTGAGTGCTCCTTAGGGAGGCTGGTTAGCTCAGTTGGCTGAATGGCAAGTTTGTAATGCTGAGTGACACCAACAGCATGGGTTCAATTCCTGTTTGGATGAGGTTACCATGAAGGACTCTCCTTCTCAGCCTCTCCCCTTGTCTAAGGCATGGTGACCCTCAGGTTAAACCAACATGAGTCATATCACTCTCTCTGTCTGTCTCTCTCTCTCTCTGAGAGCAATGCTAGAATCTGGTCAGACTTCACTTTTGGAAGTGATATTATTCTTTAGTGCACTAAGAAGAGGCAATCACAAGCACATGGGACCGTTTTTACAGCTTTGCATGTTAACCATCCATTTTTTCAAACTTGAGACCTCACCTTAGCCATTCTCTTGCTTCTTTGGCCAAAGCACCCTAAACTGAAAATGCCAAAAATATAGTACACATAAAACATATACAGAAAGTAAACAATTCCAAGTAGCTTCAAGAAGGAAATGATACTACAGATAGGATTACAGCTGAAGAAAGCTTTTTACTGGAAACAATAAAGCTTGATCTAAGTAGCAGTCTGGCCTAACACTCTTTCTCTTAAATAGCAACTAAATTTTCCAACAGAAAAGTATTAAAGAAATGACTATACAGATAGTGTAACAAACTTATGAAAAACTAAGATCCATCTGTGCTGTTCCACATATTCCTGGATAATGAAGAATATAACAAGTCCATACAATCAGTTAAACAATGTAACAACATCAGAATTTGTATCCACGCTACTTAAATTGGTCTAAAGGACCAAGGAAAGGCATGAGCTAATTTTTATACATCTTGGAGAGAAACCAAGTGAATAATTATTGTTAACTTTACAATTATAATTTTTAAGGACATTATCATTGTTGTGCTTCAGATGTAAATTACCTTGAGTCACAGTTTTAGACAGAACTGGCAGTCGGTCTGATTCAGGCTCAGGTCGCATGAAACTGGGCACTGCAGAAGCTGTTGTGATTTCTTTCAGGAGCGTGCTAACCCCGTGTGTAGATTCCTTTAACAGGGATGTGACATTTTGCGTGGATTCCTTTAATAGGTTTGCAACTGCAGATACAGGCTTGTTAGGTCCATTCAAATCCTCATTGTCAATGTTGATTGCAAAGAGGATAGAGTTTAACCCTTCAAACAAAATTAAGAGACAAGTTACATATTAATTTTTGACTGGATTCACTTAATTCCTTTTAAATAAAGCTGTATTTCTAGTATAAATCTACATGATAACTTCGAGATTGAGGCCTCAGTATGTTCCTTACAAATCACCGAGTTACATTTTGTGATGTAAAATGTTTGTTAACATAGTGACCAGCACCTCCATCCACTTTAAAAAAAAAAAGGGCAAGTGCTTAGTACAACCAATAGATATCCTTTGGGAATGAACCATTTGTTCTCTAAGTCAATGTGCAAAAACACCTCCGAACCCCAAATAACTCCAAATTTCCTGGAAATGCAAGTAACTGTAAATTTAAGGTGATACAACCACAATGATTTACATCCCCCAAATTACCTTCAATTATGTACTATCAAAGGGAATGAATCTTGGAAATGCCACCAGCTTTCACATAGCAACAAATCAATGCCAAGAAGATAAAAACAGAACTGAAATATATTTCTGAACAACCAATAAATGGAAAATTGAGGTTCATCCTCTGCATTTGCTATGGCCAAAAAAAGTCAGGTACTGGAAGTTAAGTTATTTTCCATATATCCATGTCCAACTGTTTGGAACACTTCTACTTTCTGGCATAACTTGGTTTACAAATAATATGCAACAGCTAAATATCAAAGAAACGACTCACTGTACAAATCTTGCAAGAGGGAATAAACACATTACATTTCAATGATAGTTTCAAATTCTCGTAGGAGGCGATGGCCTCGTGGTATTATCGCTGAACTGTTAAACCAGAGACCCAGATAATGTGCCGGGGACTCGGGTTCGAATCCCACCATGGCAGATGGAGGAATCTGAATTCAATAAATATCTGGAATTAAGAATCTAATGATGACCATGAAGCTATTGTCGTTTGTCAGGCAAAAACCCATCTGGTTCACTAATGTCCTTTAGGGATGGAAACTGCCATCCTTACCTGGTCTGGCCTACATGTGACTCCAGACCCACAGCAATGTGGCTGATTCTTAAGTGCCCTCTGGGCAATTAGGGATGGGCAATAAATACTGGCCTAGCCAGCGATGCCCTCATCTCATTAATAAATAAAGAAAAAAAAATTACAAGTTAAATGCAGGTTTAATTTAAAGAAAAAATTACATTTATACTTCTTTTGCCAATTTATCAAGTACATTCCTAACAGCATAATAAATGGGAGTTGGCCATATGCGCCTTCAAACCTGATCCACCATTTAAATGAAATCATGGCTGATTCAATGACCCTCTTCCCAATTAATTTCTTTTTTATATGTTCATTCATGAAATGTAGGCATCGCTGGCTGGAGCACATTTATTACACATCCCTACTTATCGCTTGAACTGATGGGCTTGCTAGGGCTATTTTAGAGGGCAGATTAAAGTCAACCGCATTACTGTGGATCTGGCATCATGCGCAGGGCAGACCTTGTAAGGATGACAGATTTCCTTTGCTAAAGGGCATTAGCGAACTAGATGGGTTTTTACAACAATCAACAATGGTTTCACGGTCACTCGTAGCCTAGCTTTTATTTTCAGATTTTTGTTGATTCAAATTTCACTACCTGCCACAGTGATATTTGAAACCATGTCCCCAGAGTATTCACGTCTCTGGATTACTAGCTCATGACAATACCACTCTGCCACCACCTCCCAAGTCTCCTCAATTCCCTTGTGCAAAAACCTACTGATCTCAGCTTTGAACATACGCAAAGGCTGAACATTCACAGCTCTCTGGAATGGATAATTCCAAAGATTCATAACCTCAGAGAGAAAAAAAATTCCCTCATCTTAGTTCAAAATGGCCATTCCTTTACCCCGAGACTTGATCTCCAGTTCTATACTCTTCAATCAGGACAATGGCCTCTTAGCATCTACCCTCCCAAAATCTTGTACATTTCAATGAGATCAATTCTTACTCCCCTAGACTCCAGAGAGTACAGGTCCATTCTACTCGAGCTCTCCACATAGGGGTAAGTTTTCATCCAAAGAAACAATCTGATGAAACTTCACTGGAGAAAAGTCAATCCTACCCTAGGTTCAGGGATCAAAACTACACACAGTACTCAACATGTAGCCTCACTGAAAATCTCATACAAGTCCAGCAAGACGACTTCATCCTACTGCACCAAACGCTTTGCAACGAAGGCTGACATATCATGTGATTTGCCCAGCTGAGTGCAGAACACAAGGAACTTGACACTATCCAGGACAAAGCAGTCTACATAATCACTGGCCCAGCAACCACACAAAAACAGTGGCAACAATGTGAACCATATATAAGACACTCTACAACAACTCACCTGCGACCCTTCACAGGACCTTCAAATACCTTAAATTCCAAAGCCCAGAAGGACAAAGGCACTAAATGCACAGATGCATCACCACCCACAAATTTCATCGAAAACCATACACCATCCTGTCTTGGTACTGCATCAATGCTCCTTCACTGTCACTGGCCAAAATCATTACATTGCCTTCCTAACAGCACTTTGGGCGTACTTGAAACAGACAGATATGAGCCATTGAAGAAAGCAGCTCACAATCACCTTCTGAACAATTACGAAGGATGGACAATAGATGCCCACATCGCGTAAAAGATCTTTTTAGAAACTTATCCTTCCTAAAATAATTCAGAACAGAAAGCAGGTTGTAGCACAAGTCAAGGTACACAAGCTGTTTTTTCACCCCGAAACCAGCGCTCCCAACTGTTTTATGATTGCATCGCAAGGAAGCACATAGGAAAAAAGGCTAATTATTACTTTATTTTACAGCAATTTTCAGAATAGATTCTTTTGGATGAAGCCTTGAAATTCCACAAGAATTTATGCATTTCAAACATACAAGTGAGCAAAATAATTTTGCTCTGTACTGCCGCTGATGACAATATTCAGGTCTCTGAAACTGCGTACTTAGTGGGATAGAGTTGTTAAGGCATTGGCATGGTGGTAATGTCACAAGATTGGCAACCTGGAGACACAGGCAAATGTTCTGGAGACACGGTTTAAAATCTCACTAAAACAGGTGGCAAAATTTGAATTCAATAAAAATTGAGTTAAAGTGCCAGTCTAACAGTGACCAAATTACAATGTAAAAGCCCCATCTGGTTCAATAATGTCTATCAGGGAAGGAAATGTGTCGTCCATAAGTGTGGCTCCAGACCCACAGCAATATGCTTGACTCTTAACTGCCTTCTGAAAAGGCCTAGCAAGCCACTCAGACCAATGATAATTAGGCCTGGGTAACAAATGCTGGATTTCTCAGCAGCACCCAGGCACAAAATGACAATAATAGGATGAAACTTACACTATAGCAGAGGAACTAATACTACCTGCAGCTACTTGCTTGGGAAGAAGATGCAAACATTCACGCCAGCAAACAGCAGTGTCATGTTGAATTAACAGCAATGACATCTTAACTCATTTGCTGTTACATGTCAATAGCAACCAAATTGATTCTGCAGTCAGAATATGGTAGGCTTAGGACAACTTTTGGTGTACACTTTTAATAGTTCAATACAGGAGGATATTTTCTTTTGCCAGTTTTAGCCTACTGGAACAATGACCATTTGGACTCAAAGCACTGCCAACTGCTTTTGTTCAATCTCAAACTTGAGCTAATTATTCATCTGGAAGATGGTGAATAAAATAATAAGATAATCTTTGCTGCATAGGTGCCGCAGATAAAATTGTGAAAGATTGTCATTTGATACTTCATAAGTAACCAGAGTATCATTTGGTCACAGTGCACTGGTGTCTCCACTGGTCAAGCAAAGTCAATGACTTGCCGGCACAATGGAGAAATGGCATGTCTGAAACCAGCTGCTCCCAAAGTGAAGCAAGTTCACTGCAGTATGTATAAAAAAGCACTGGTTTCCAAAAGCAAACTAACCAACATGAAGGCAGTCCTGGACAATGCTGTGAAGTTGGCAAGTTTTATGAAAACTCCATCCTTCAATCTCAGAATACTTTTCACTTCATATAATGAGATGGGAGCATGTCGAATAATTGTTCCACATGGAAGTTCGATGGTGGTCACGTGGGAAGGTCTTGGCACATCTCTTTGAACTTTATTATATGACTAAGTTAGTGTTTGCAAATGTCTCATTGCCATTCTCTGGATCAGTTATCAGTTATGGTCTGTCACTAAATTAACTAATTCCAGGGCTTTACAAGTTGTGTACAAGACCTTAAATTCCCAGGACAGAACTGAGTCAAATGTAAAAGTAGCTGGAAACCTAGTGATACATCTTCAGCAATGGTCCCCAAAGACAATACTGGTTTTGCAAGTTTCAAGTAGAGTCTTCAAAACATCTTGGACATACAAACATAAGAAGTAGAAGCAACAGTATGCCATCTGGCCCCTCAAGCCTGCTCTGCCATTCAACAAAATCATTGCTGAACTTTCTCTGGACTCAGTTCCACTTACCTGACTGTTCACCATAACCCTTAATTCCTTTACTGTTCAAAAATCTCTTTGCCTTAAAAACATTCAACGAGGTAGCCTGAACTGCTTCACTGGACAGTGAATTCCACAGATTCACAACTCTTCAGGTGAAGAAGTTCCTCCTCAACTCAGTCCTAAATCTGCTCCCCCTTATTTTGAGGCTATGCACCCCCACAACTTCTAGTTTCACATGCCAATGGAAACAACCTCCCTGCTTCTATCTTATCTATTCCCTTCATAATTTTATATGTTTCCATAAGATCCCCCGTCATTCTTCTAAATTCCAGTTAATATAGTCCCAATCTACTCCATCTGTCCTCATTAGCCAAGCCCCTCAACTCCGGGAATCAATCTAGTGAACCTCCTCTGCACCCATTCCAGCGCCAGTACATCTTTCCTCAAGTAAGGAGACCAAAACTGTACACAGTACTGCAGTTTTGTTTAGAATTCAGAAGGGCTATCTGTCACAGCTTTTGTTAGTATCTGAGATGCTACTTGTAGAGGCCAACTTCAAACCAAACATAAACATAGTATATGATGAAGATACAATGAAAAAGTATTTTTTAAAGCAAAGTTTCCTTCAATATGGTGCAGGACACATGCTTTGTATTGGCTTGGATAGACATTTCACATTTTCAGTGTGCATACTCACTCAAAACAGAGCTCTGAACTGTAAAATTTGAACTGTGAATGATAGATGTTCCCAAGTTTCTTCAAAATAATTCTTTTCACCTTTTTCCCTCATTTCTCTACAAGTCTTCTTTAAGAGCATCAGTAGGCTGCTACTAACATGTTCAGGAATGGTTCAACATACACAAGTCTGGCCTGTGAAAAGACATCACTGCCAAGCTCCTGCATCACTCAATGTCCTTAGATAGAAACTTTATATTGGGGATCACTGGTAAACACAGTAGATATGAGAGCATTGGCTGATTTATTCTTCCATCCTAGAACAAAGATACTGAGATCAACTGTATTATTACACCAATACAACTGGTAGGATTAGGTTAATTTAACTTTCTCTAATCGTACGAGTCCAAGTGATCTCATGTCCCAGGAAGAGCAACTTCAGCGAAACATTTAATAGAAAATGTGCTCATTCTACCAGAGTCCAATATTCCAGCAGTAATATGGCAGGGTAATACAGGTAATTCTCCTATAACGCGATAGTTATGTTTTTGCATGACCTCGCACCATACAAAATTGCGCTATAGGAAATCGCCATAGAAAATCGCTATACCTGTACAGCAGAAAGTTTGTGTTAACCAAACAGCATCCACTATTCATCAATCGCATTACAGCCAATTCACATTATAGCACAACTACTTGTACTTTGGAGAAATGTTACAAGGATTGATGTTATGCCCTCACAAGCATAGAAGGTACTGTAGGTAACCAACAAAATCTTCAGTGATATCTGCAAGGAGTTAAATCTAAATCAAATCAGTAAGATGTCTGAACTAGCACCAAGTAAAAAGTGGCTACAACTTCAGAAATACTCATTTAGTGTCAGAAGGAAGAGTAAAACAGACAACATACAGATATCAATTCACCTAGCTAAATCCTTAATGTGATTGGCCATCAATGCTTTAGCTTTATTGTTATAAATTACAGAGGGTGTAAATTAACAATTATTTTTAAAGCCTGAATTTTACGAGTTAAACAACACCATTTTATAATCCAAATTCAAATAAATGAAGTATTTTTCAGTTCTGTCACAAAAGGCATTCAGACTGCAAAGCTACCAGATCCCAAAGGCACATTACTGCACACAAAAGTTATACCAGGAAAATGTTGAGGTAAGTAATTACAAAGAAGACCTGCATAAAATCTGAACAGCATGAAACAAATGTTTGTGCGAATACTCTTACGTGGTGAATTCTGGGAGTATTTAAAGCTCACTGCACTGCAAACAAGGTCTTGACACACCATTCTGCAGCTAACTATACAGCCTAGTATTTGCATAATTTGTTGAAACTCCATGTATACAACTTGCAAAACAACTTTACTTTTGTGTGTGAATACCAGCGAGACACAAATAATACAGTCACAGCCATTAGAAAACATGCATTGATAGCGTATCTCACCTGCTGCCATCGTAGGAAGCATGCTTGCACGCTCTTCCTCCCTCATAAAGGACCAATCTTCATAGAAGATACTAAAAATTACATGATTCACAAAAAATGATTCCTATGCTCATAAAATACAGCACGTAAGAACAAAGTTGCATTTTAAATCATAAGTAGTCTGTTTAAGTGCTGTGCAGTACTTATATAAATAGGGTCTAAATTCCACAACTGTTCCGTCAGGATCAGTTATTCTTCAGATAAACAAATCAAAAAAAACTGAGCCGTAATGACACTTCAAACACCTGATTATTGACAGTAAAATGACAACTTTGCAACATTTTATAGCAAATAGTTTTGACATAGCTATACATTATACATGTCTAAAATAATTAACACCATGGAAATAGTTCATGGCAAAAATATATCTTCAAAACTAATTCCCAAAACCAGGGCAGGTGGTTTCAAGCAGCTTAACAAAAATATAAATTGACAGAACTGCAACATTCCCCGGTAGTATTATGAAGAACAGACTGTAATTCAGATGTCCAAAATTTCCCAAAGGCAAGCTTCAATACTAATCTGCCTGCCTAAGCACAACTGGAGTTACATTTTCCAACAAGTAACGAGCAATGAGGGGGGCCAAAGGCAGGTGGCACAAAGCCAGCTCCTGAGCTTCACTACTTTTCTTAAGAAGTCAATTTACAAAGATTAAGAACTACTCATCTACACCCTTAAATAAACTCAAAACGACTTTAAGAGACTTCCTGCAACTTCAAATTGGAACACAGACATAATGGGCTGAATCTTGGATTTTTTTTGCTAAATGTCAATTGTATCAACTTTTTCTGGAATGATTTTGTCATGAGGCCAAGTGAAATTTCTTGCTGTAACTAACCAAACTTGCTTAATGAACTGCCACCCATCCCTTTTGGCACCCCCTTCATCTGATTCTATCCCCACCTTACAATGCACCATTCCCAGAACAACATACTGCCTTGACAGAGGGCTGCTGCCAGCAAGGCAAGTTGCCTGGTTGCCTTACTGTGTTAATTGGAATGGGAAAGCAAGGCATGAATGCTCCAAGTGGGTGTGAAGTGAGCAAGCAAGCAGCCCCGAGATGCAGCCCAGTCCAATCCATGTTGATGAAACAAAGTAAACAGTGAGAGTCACTGGGTTGGATTTGTCTGGTTTTTTGTGCTAAGGACATACCTGAGCAATTTTACACAATGGTGGATAGATGCCAGGTAGTTTAGCTGCACTGGAACAGCTTGACGAAGGGCGCAGCTAGTTCGAGTGCAGTTTTTCTGCTTTATTGCCAGAATACTCGAACAGCCCATAACAGCCAACAGACATTAGAAAGGATATCAACATTTCAGCAGATACACAAGTTAAAAGCGACAACTTTTCAACCATTTATTACCTTAAAAGATTTGCATCAGCAAGAAGCATATGCATATAACGTTCAAGTGAATGCTCATTGAGTGCAGATCGAAGCCAGGCTCTGCCCCGTCCTATATCTGTAGTGATATTCTTTAAAGAGTAGTATCTTTGCAGTTCATGTTTATTCAGATGTTCTTTCACATAATACCAAAACACAGGGTCTGAAAAGAAAAGCACATTTATTTTTAAACCACTTTGTGATAAATAAAAGATGAAAAATTAACTATGCCTACTATAATGCATGATGATTGGCTTTTCTCTTTCAGTGTACTATGAAAGAGTGAAGAGTTTTGCTAAAAACAAATGATGCACTTTGTTTTGATCCATAAGAGCTACCTCCAGCGCAAACCAGTTTCAATAAGGATGCTAATGCCCTGAATGCATGCCTAGGAAATCTACTACCTCAAATCCGAGATCGTTATTTCCACAGCAATATCAGACAGAGCCGACAGGTTCCCAGGCTTCTGTGGATTTTGTCTTTACATAAGCTTGACTGACCATTCCACTGGAATTTGAAATTTCAATTTTCTGTGCTCTGTTCAAACTTTGAAAATATGTCTCAACCTATCTTATTTCAACCATGTAGTCAGTTTGAAGCCAAATAAAGATATGTTAAGGTCAGAAAAACTCTATGGAAGGACAACAGCAAACCATCTAGGATTAATATTGCAATAAATCAAATTTACATTGACATTTTAAGCAACAGACAGAAACGTTTCAAATTTTCTATCATTCCAAGGAGGTATATATTACGGGGTCAGAATTTTTTAATGCTGTAACTGTCCATTAAATGTGCCTAAAAATGTGAGAAAATAAGTGTTTGTAGATTACTTCACATTCTTATTCTGTTTCATAGAAAGGATAACATTGTTGATGACAAGGACATTATACGATAAAATGTAAAAAGTATTAAAAGAAAGAGACAAAAAACCCAAAAGAACGGCGGATGCTGGAAATTTGAAACAGAAACAGAAATTGCTGGGAAGTCTTAGCAGGTATGGCAGAACAGTTCTGAAGGAGGGTCACTGGACCCGAAACATTAGCTCTGATTTCTTTCTACAGGGGCTGCTGGACCTGCTGGGATTTTCCAACAATTTCCGTTTTTGTTAAAAGAAAACGATTTGCCTTTATACAAGCACTTTTCACACTCTTAGGATATCCCAAAGTACTTCTGCACATTTGGCAAAGTCTAACATTCTGTAATGTTCTACATTCAAAATTTTAAAATCTTTCACACACAATATTCACAAAACTAGATCTCTCATGACAATGCAAATGATAATCTAGGACTCGAGGACTAAGTATGAATTTTGATGCTTACAATGACTTAAATGCAGCATAAATCTAAAATGTTTTGACCAGTGAGGTAACAGTCACTGCCTGAAGGTAAAGGCATTCTTAATGTTCTCTAATGCTCAAAGTAACAGCCTCTCAGTTTATAAATTTAGTACTTGTAAACGTACTTATTTGCTACTTCACACAATTTTCTTTGGCTGCAGGTAATACTGTTCCCTTTTCTTAACTTCATTGCTAGTCATCCATTTCAAAAAATATTATCGGAAATCACACGAACCCAGGTTATAGTCTGACAGGTTTATTTGAAATCACATGCTTTCGGAGTGCTGCTCCTTCGTCAGGTGAAGTCTCGTTGATGAAGGAGCAGTGCCCCAAAAGCTTGTGATTTCAAATAAATCTGAGAATATAACCTGGTGTCATGTGACTTCTGACTTTGTCCACCCCGATCCAACACTGGCACCTCCCACAAAAAAGATAGTTGTTAAACTCTAACTATGGTGCTTACGGTATCTTAAATCACAGATACTTGATTAATATGTTTATTGTTCTTAGAAACTTCTGTCCGAGAGTTAGTTAAAATGAAAAAATATCCCACCCACTTCCAAAGGAAAGTCTTTTCTTGTCATGTCTTCAATGATCAATGGCTGATCAAATGGTAATTTGCTATGGTCCAGGCATGGCTGACTGCTTCCAATCACAACCTCTGCTCAATGTAAACATCAGTCCTCCTCAGCAACATCAAAAAGATCTCCATTCATAACATGAGCAATGTTTAATCTCAGTAAAAAGCATAAACTGTCTGGAAAATTCGAACAAGGACATCATTTTCTTTTTCACGCCAACACTTTGTCATTAGTTTCAGCTTCTACAGTGTAATTCCAGAGAAACAGGATGAAATCCAAAAGCCCAATGTACATTTGTTACCCTTTATCTCTCTCTCACTCACACACAAATACAAAGATAAATGCGAATAAATGAAAACAGCAACTTGAGGAAAATCTCAACATTTGTGCAGAGAGAAAAAGAGACAGTTGAAGTTTTGAGTCCAATATGACTTCCTCAAAACCAAAAGAATAACCATATTGGACTTGAAACGTTAACTCTGTTTCTTTCTCCAAAATAAAAAAAGAACCTGTTCTCATGCATGGAAATTCCAGTATACACGAGAAATTTGCAATGCATAAGAAATTCCAGAATGAAAGGATGACCTGTTTGATGAATTTCATTGTTACATTTGGTGGTTCTTCTCAAATTTATGCCGTCACATTGCATTATTTCTAGTAATATATACTGATGCAGAAAATTAGTAGACAAGCATTGAATAACGTTTTGGGGCAATTCTTTAGTTTGATGGTAATTGTTTCTTCACCAATGTTGGCTTTCAGAATAAACAGAAGAATCAGCGCTCAGCAGTTACCTAATTAACTATTTTTCCATTGATGGTTATCCACTGAATAAATCTGCTTCATATTTGCTAACATTTACCTTTTTTCAGTAATGCAATCACAGAACACCGGCTTCTCATTCATAGCATCACAGAATCCATACAGTCTGGAAGCAGGCCATTCAGCCCATTAAGTCCACACCAACCTTGCAAAGAGCAGCCCACCCTCCCGACCCTATCCCTGTAACCCTACGTTTCCCATGGCTAACCAATCCAGCCTGCACATCCTGGACACTATGGGCAATTTAGAATGGCCAATCCGCCTAGCCTGCACATCTTTGGACTGTGGAATGAAAGCAGGGCACCCGGAGGAAACACACGCAAATATAGGGAGAATATGCCAACTCCACACAGACAGTCGCCAGAGGATGGACTTGAACCTGGATCCCTGGCGCTGTGAGGTAGCAGTGCTAACCACTAAGTCAGTGTGGTGCCCACTGGTTGTGAAACTTTCATATATTCCCTAGTGATGATGTACAGTCTCTAAATGCAAGTTGTTCATTTCTAATTTAATCAATAATACCTCATTTCAGCAAACTGGTACTTTTTTTGCCTAGCATGTCAGGACAAACCCTAAAGTCTGACAGTTTCAGATGCAAAATGACAAATACATGCCAGATGCACAAATCACCTATTCAAGAAATGAGTTAAATGATAGCACTGATTCCTGTCACATCATATCGTACATACACCACTTCCTTTCATTTGTTGAAGGCAGGTTACTCATGGCTCAACAAATGCCCACCCAGCCACTCACCAATTTTCATTCCTGCATTCACTGGAAGGAGAAATGTAGAACTGGGAGTAAAAAAAAAATCTATATTTCTACCCTCGTCCCAACCCAAAAATATGCATCGTAACTGATTTCAGTTCTCATTTTTGGTTTAAATTTCCTTACTCTGAAACTGTACTCTATTTTTTGCCCATGATGCAATGTTTTTAAAACCAAAAATGTACAGTCTCAAACTCCATGAATTTGTAGCACCCTCAAAACCTCTTGAAAACTGACAAGGCAATCATTCATTGCCTACCCTTGATTGCTCTAAACAGCCCACTTCACTTCATTCACTGCAAATGGACATTCTTTTGGGCACAGTGTACTCAACCAACATTTTCAGAGAACCTAAAAGACTGAAGAATTTTCATGTTGTAATTTGGAGGCACAAACTAACGCAGAAAAAGAGGAAGCAGTGTCACTGCAACTTACTTCTCTTTGAATCAGTAACAATTAAACATTTTGAGAATCTAGGCATACCTAATTGAAAAGGAGTTTTCGCTCATTTGAAAACTAGACTGCACATAGAACTGCAGCTTTCATGTGCCAATTATGGAACAGACAAATCTAGCAGAAATAAAACCTGACTTTTGTTACAATTATGAGGTTCAGCAGATGATTACATTTTGGGACCATGGCTTTAAATTGCGGGTAGATGAAGACAGTCATGTGACCTATTCTGCAGTCTACCTGACAGTAATCATGCATGGTTTGATTATGAGGGATTATTGGAGGTTTCATATTATTTTAATTTGAAGATGATGCAAAGTATTTACAATTGGAGACGGTGGCCATCGTCTCGGAGTTTACCACAACTAGAATCTGTGACACCAACGTCCCAGGAATGTGTTAGCAAATTGTTCTCAATGACACTAAGCTATCCAGTTACTCCTAAAAGCATTATGACCTAAAAATCGCCAATCAGTATTTCTACATAGATTAGCTACCTAATTAGAGATAGTAGGAACTGGAGTCTGAGATAACAAGGTGTGGGGCTGGATGAACACAGCAGGCCAGGCAGCATCAGAGGAGCAGGAAAGCTGACATTTTGGGTCTGGACCCTTCTTCAGAAAAGACAGTCACTCTGAATTACTACTGGGAAGAACGGAAATGTGGAAACTCATTGGAAGCTGGGAGCAATTATTTAACTTTGGTAAAGGACTATCAAACCATGCATTGGATGAAAACTATATAATAGGAATGTCACTTTCCATAGGTCAAGCATAAACTGTCTACAAAAAGAAAGCAGTACTTATTTAGAACATTTTGTTTTAATTATATGTTAAAGTAAATATTTTAGGACACCAAATCTTTACTGGCTATTCTTTCTACTAATAAATACTAAATATTATTGCTCTCTACAAGGATTACAAAACCATGCATATATTCAAATCAGAAATGTGATGCATAATCCAGAAATTTTAATATTCTTGCAGATTTTATTTTTCCATATTTATTATCAGAAAGTTACTTCAAACAAAATCAATTTTCATAAAATTCCAAAGGCACTCAATGGCCATGTGACATTATGGACTTTGTCATAACTTTTCACGTCACGTTAAATAAACTGTGAAAATAATGGAAGTTCCTTCTTCAACCACTGCCATAGAAACTGGTGACTTGGCCAGAGGTGAAACTGTTTCTTAGCTAAAATGAATTATATCAGTGGCAGTGGTCAGGATACAGACAGTAATGATATTAGAAATGTACACTACCAAAAAATATGCAGAGTTTTATCATAGAAACTTAGAAGAAACAAATGAAAAGTAATTCTGACTAAAACATAGTTTTAAAAAATGAACAATTCATCCCTTTACAATGTAAATCTCATAACCATACGGTTGATTAATTAACACTTTGGGCATATCAGTGAATTTTAATTCTGCACTCTCTCCAGTCAATCTTAAACAGAAACTTTAATTTTTCTTTGAGTTTGGTACAAGGAATTTGTCTGCATTTTACTAATTAAAATAAGTAACTGATTAATAGCACAAAACAAGTTACAGTGAGATCTTACACAGTGAAGCTAAACATTACTTATCTTTTGGGGAGGAGATGGACTAGTGGCATTATCACTTGTCTATTAATCCAGAAACGCAAATAATGTTCTCGGCACTGGTTTGAATGGTACCATGGAGATGAAGCAGTTTGAATTCAATAAAAATCTAGAATTAAGAGCCTAATGATGATCATGAAACTTTTGTCGATATCAGAAAAACCCATCTGATTCATTCATGTCCTTTACGGAAGGAAACTGCCATCCTTACCTGGTCTGGCTCACCTATGACTCCAGACCCACAGCAATGTGGTTGACTCTTAACTGCCCACTGGGCAATTAGGGATGGGCAGTAAATGCTGGCCCAAGATCACAGGAATGAATTAAAAAAGAAAAATGTACTTGAAATGCACACTACTCTTCAATACTTCTTCTCCTGGTCCCAAATAAAGGAATGCAGGAAATGCTTAGGATGGCAGTAAAGAAAATTAGTCCCTTTTGAACATACTTTCACTAGAACACCATGCCATTAGTGTATATAGCAGTTCTTAGGAATCACCAACATGAAAAAGAGATAAAATAACTGATCAGTGCCATAAGTTTAATTTCTCTGCAAACTCCTTAAGGTTATATTTCTCTCAAAAGTAATCAGTGGAATGATTATTCTATAGTGTTGGCAACTTTGCACAGCCCAAAAAAGGAGTCTTTTGATCAAGAGTCCCCTACAATCGTGGGGCAGCACTGGATAGAAACTTAAAAAAAAAAACAACAAAACTACAAAGCTGTGTTAGGATCTTCAGTTAGCCTTGCCTATTTAAGATAATTGCTAAAATTAAAAACATAATTAAATGCATGGAATAGAAAACATTACTTTAATGGACAACTCTATGGCACAACAGTCGAGTAAGAAATTAGACCACTTAGACTGGATTGTCATAATGAACAGATCATTAGGATGCCACTGGAAAACAACAAATAAATTACAACAGGCCAATAAATTAATTCAGGGATGAGATGGAAGGGTAATATAAAACCTGTGACTAGGAACAGCCTAAGGGGAGATAAGGAAAATGATGCAAAGACCTGATTGATCAAGGACACAGGTATCTACCAATGCACCAGAAATTCATGACAGGTGAATACCATTAAAGGCAATGTTATACATCCTGGTTTAATCAAGACTTAATGTTTTTTTGGGTATCTCAAAATAAAGTGAATCCTTATCAGGCCATAAGGCACTTCCAAGAATCTGTCCAGACCCACACCACAATTCAGGGTGCAAAGTAAAAGGCTTTTGGAAACCTCAGTGTAATTTGGATGTGGAGAGGAACTCACAAAGCTTCAATCTGATACCTCTGAGTAATTCAAGGAATCAAATAGACTTCTGATGCTGAGAAAACTCAGAGTTCTGAGGAAGTGTCACTGGACCCAAAATGTTGACTCATTTCTCTCCACAGATGCTGCCAGACCTACTCAGCTTTTCCAGCAATTTCTGCTTTTGTTTCTAATTTCCAGCTTCAGCAGTGTTTTTGGTTTTTATCTCTACAGAGGAAGCTGGTCAGACAGTGGATGACAGGATTCTGCAGAAATCAATAATCCACCCAAAGTTTCATGAATTAATATGAAAAGATACATAAAGTCATTTAATAAATAAGCTCGTTCTTCAAAGTGCTCAGCACTGGCTGAATATATGCAACTGTGGCATAAAATAAATATACAATAATTGTAAAATCCAAGTACAGAAGGTCCTGGAAATCCAAAGTAGAAACAGGCCTTTCTGGAAAGCACATTCTCAAGCCAAACAACAAATGAGGTACAGGAGGAAGCATGATGTAATTGATTTTAACAGGCAAATTTAACATCGCATTTTCACCTCAAAAGGATTTGTGTTCGCATCATGACATAATTAATATTATGCTTGTTATTTTAAATACTTCTCATTTTATACTTCATCTTTCAATATTGAGAATGTTTAACTAACCAGTGTTCCAATGTCTCACCGCTATGAACATTTCCAGAGAGCAAATCTATGACTCATTTGATTCTTAGTTCTGTAATGTACACGTACATCATACGTTTGCGCATGTTCACATGCACATTCACACATTCCCACCTCTGTGCATGAAACTTTGCATCAGCTTTTTATTGACGTAGTCATGCAAACAGTAATCATGCACACACATGAATGCACAACCCACACTAATGCACGACTTAATTTCCAGGAAATGCTAGCTCACACTGAACAATGAAATAGAGAAATTGTGACATAATGCTTAACTGAGAATTAGTGAGCACTGTCTTCAGCTATGCTGCCTTCCAACAACTCAAACGATGACTCTTTTTTTTAAAAATCACCAAACTAAAATGTCAATCAATGGCTTGCCCACATCACTAAAATGTGTCATCCAAATTATATTGAACTGCTGCATGAGAGAGCATGCTGAGTTTCAATTGGGCGACATATTTCGCAATACTTCAATCGTGACTAAACTGTAAACTTCAAAAAGCTTAATTGGCTGAAAAACACTGACATGTTCTGATGTTATGAAAAACATGGCATCAGTTCCATTTCTTTCTTGCAACCTCAACACTTCATTGTAAAACCACATTTATCCAACTGCTGACTGTAGAATTTTACAGGACTGTTTAAAGTTATGAGCAAACAAAGTAAGGGTAATGTGAGAAAAAAAAAAGCTTTGTTCACACAGAGAATGGAATAATAGATCATAGAATCCCTACAGCATGGAAACAGGCCCTTCAGCCCAACAAGTCTACACTGAACCTCAGAGCATCCCACCCAGACCCATCCCCCTGTAACCCACCTAATCTACACATCCCTGAACACTATGGGCAATTTAGCATGGCCAATTCACCTAACCTGCACATCTTTGGTCTGTGGGAGGAAACCGAAGCACCCGGAGGAAACCCAAGTAGACATGGGGAGAACGTGCAAACTCCACACAGACAGTCGCCCGAGAGTGGAATCGAACCCGGGTTGCTGGCGCTGTGAGGCAGTACTCCTAACCAATGAACCACCGTTAGAGTGTGGAAACGTATTGCCTGGAAATATGGAGGAGGCAGGTTCAATTGAGGCATTCAATATGGAACTGAATGATATTTTGGATAGAAATCATGTGCAGGGAAATGGGGAAAAGGCAGAAGATTGACATAAGGTAATAGAACCCGTGCAGGCATGACGGGTCAAATGACTTCCTTCTTCATAACAATTCTGAGATCCTACTTATATGCTGAAGCAATTCATAATTTGAATCATGCACACACATGAATGCACAACATTACAGAATTTGAATATTACTTTTTAAAAAAGTGCAGTTTCTTGAAGATTTTCCTCTCGCGCTCATCTGGACGATTTGCAAAGAAACCAATGTAAAGGTGAAACAACCTTTATACTCCACGAGAGTAGAGTGCCGACTGGTTGGCAAGAGGTCTCTCAATGGTAGATGCATTGCCATGGAGAATGCACCTGTTAACAATGACTGACCATAAACTACCAAACTTTATAGAAATTTTAAACCGATTCTGATGGGTCATGGTACTGAAACAGGTGCATTGTATGTACATGTTCTCTCTGTCTGCAAAGAACAGGGGTCTATACATTGTTAATGCAAGGGTACAACACTGCCAGCTTAAATAACAATCCTGAATTGGTTAACATGATCTTCTGCAGAATCAGGATTATCCAGCAAACGTTGTCCAATTAGAATATAGGAGCAGGAGTAGGCCCATCAGCGCTTTGAGCCTGCACCGCGATTCAATATGGTCATGGCTGATCATCCAATTCAGTCCCCTGTTCCTGTGTTCTCCCCTTTTAATCCATTTAGCCTTAAGAACTCTAACGCCTCCTTGAAAGAAGTTTTGGGCTCAATTGCTTTCTGTGGCTCAGACTTCCAGTGGATCATCACTCTCCAAGTGAAGAAATTTCTAGATCAGCTCAGTTCTACTCTCTTATCCTTCGATTGTGACTCCTGGTCCTGGACTCCCCAGTCATCAGGAATGTTCTTCGAATTTTACAGGTTTCTATGAAATCGCCATTCTTCTATACCCTTGCAAATATAGATCTAACTGAACCAGATTCTATTTGTACTTCAGTCCTGCCATCCCAGAAACCAACAAGGAAAATCTTCATTGGAAGCACTCCTTCCACAGCCAGAACATCTTTCCTCAGATAAAGTGCTTAAAACTTCACACAATACTCCAGACATGGTCTCACTAAGACCCTGCACAATTGCAGCAAGACATCCGTGATTCTGTACTCAAATCCTCTCGCTAGGAAAGCTACCATACTATTTGCCTTCTTCACCACCAGCTGTACCTGGAAATTTACTTTTAGCAACTGGTGTACAATGATCCCCAGGTTTTGCTGCATCTTCCCTTTCCTAACCTACTGCCATTTAGATAATAATTTACCTTTCTGTTTTTGCTACCTAAGTGGATAACCTCACGTTTACCCATATTATATTTCATCTGCCATGCATTTTCCCACTTACTCAACTTGCCCAAATCACATTGAAGCATTTCGGCATCTTCCTCAGAGTTAATCCTCCCACCCAGCTTTGTATCATTTCTAAACTTGGAGATATTACATTTATTTCCTCAACTAAATCATCAACATATGTAGTGTCAACAGCTGGAGTCCCTGATCCATATAATACTCCACTCGTCACTGGCTGCAAAATGGAAAATGACCTGTTTATTTCTACACTTTTCTGTCTGCCATCCAAGTCTTTACCCATAAAACATAGAACATAGAACAATACAGCACAGTACAGGCCCTTCGGCCCACCATGTTGTGCCAAACTTTTACCCTAATTCTAAGGTCTATCGAACCTCCACCCCTACCTCATACTATCATCCATATGCCAATCTAATAGCCACTTAAATGCCCCTAATGAGGCCGACTCCACTACCCTCTCCAGCAATGCATTCCACACCCCAACCACTCTCCGAGTAAAGAACCTACCTGTGATGTCTCCCCTATGTCTACTTCCACTCACTTTAAAAATACGCCCCCTCATAATAGCTACCTCCACCCAAGGAAAAAGTCTCTGGCTGTCCACTCTATGCATACCTCTGATCATTTTCTACACCTCTATCAAGTCACCTCTCATCCTTTGTCGTTCTAAAGAGAAAAGCCCTAGCTCTCTCAATCTTTCCTCCTAAGACCTTCCCTCCATTCCACGGGCAACATCCTGGTAAATCGCCTCTGCACCTTTTCCAACACTTCCACGTCTTTCCTGTAATGAGGCGACCAGAACTGGACACAATACTCCAGATGTGGCCGAACCAGGCTTTTGTATAACTGGAGCATAACTTCACGCCTTTTGAACTCAATCCCTCTATTAATGAAAGCTAACACACCATACGCCTTCTTAACAACTCTATCCACCTGGATGGCAGCTTTCAGGGAACTGTGGACATAAACCCCAAGATCCCTCTGCTCCTCCACACGGCCAAGAATCTTTCCATTAGCCCTGTATTCTGCTTTCAAGTTTGTCCTTCCAAAATGAATCACCTCACACTTTTCAGGTGTCAACACACTATCCCAAAATTACATGCGCTTTAATTTTACATGCTAATCTCTTATCAAAAGCCTTCGAAAAGTCCAAGTAAACTACATCTACTGGCTCCACTTAATCAACTCAGTTACATTCTTGAAAAATTTCCATAAATTCATGAAGCATGATTTCTCACTGATAAATTCACATTGACTCTGTCCAATCCTATCACTGTTATTCAAATGCTCAACTATTAAATTTTTCAAATGGACTTCAATATTTTCTCTACTACCAATGTCAGGATAACCAGAGTATAATTTCTGTTTTCTCTTTACCTCCTTTGTTTCAAAGTAATGGCGTTACAGTAGCTACCTTCCAATTCATGGGAACTGTTCCGGCATCTATAGAATCTTGAAAGGTGACCACTTCCTCAAGTACTCTGGGATGTAGGTTATTGGGTATTTATTAACCATTAATGCCATCAATATCCCCAACACCATCTCTGTTATAATACTGATTTCCTTCAGTTCCTCTCTCTCACGAGACACTGCGTTCACTAACATTTCAGGCGTGTGGGTTGTGCCCTGTGTGAAGGCAGAACCAAAATACATATTGAATTGGTCTGCCATCTTCTTGTTCTGCATTATATCTTCCCCTGTTTCGGATTCTGAGACACATACATTTGTCTTGATCTATCTTTTTTTTCTTCACATACCCATAAAAGCTTTTACAATCAGTTTGCATACTGCCTGTGAGTTTACTGTTGGGCTATTTTTTTCCCCTCATAATCATCCCTTTGCCCTACTTTGTTGAAATCTAAATTGATCCCAACACTCAGGTCTGCCACGTTTTCTCATATCTGTTGCATTTTTCAGCCAATTTGTATGCCCCTTCCTTGGATCTAAAACTATACCTAATTCCCTTGTTGGTCATGGTTGGACCACCTTTCCCATCTTATTTTTGTGGCAGACAAGAATTAACAATGGTTGCAGTTCCTCCATGCAATCTGGTCACTCTTTCCCAAGGGACCTTGCGCAGCTCTATTTCCAATTAGAGATAGTAGGAACCGCAGATGCTGGAGAATCTGAGATAACAAGGTGTGGAGCTGGACGAACACAGCAGGCCAAGCAGCATCAGAGGAGCAGGAAAGCTGATGTTTAGGGCCTAGGCCCATTTTCTGAAGAAGGCCCGAAACATCAGCTTTCCTGCTCCTCAGCCTGCTGTGTTCATTCAGCTCTGCACCTTGTTATCTCTATTTCCAATTACTTCTTTCTCGCTCCAAAATACCAAGTCTAGGGTAGCCTGCTCTGTAGTTGGCTCCTCAACACTTTGATGCAGAAAATTATCTCGTACACACTCCACGAATTTCTTCTCCTCAGCACTGTTATTGTTTTGATTTACCCAGTCTATATGCGGATTAGAGTTGCCTATAATTCCAGCTGTATCTTTGAGGCTTACGTCTCTAATTTCCTGTTAATATCTTCCCTAACATCACCACTACAGTTTGGGGATTTATATGTAACCCCCAATTATCATTTTCTACCCCATGGTGTTTCTAAGCTTTACTCATACAGATCTCAAACCATACAAACCTCATGGGAGCGAGTACCTTTTCTCACTAGTGTGTTAATGTCCTTTTTAACCAGCAATGCTATCCCACCTCCTTGTCTGTAATATTAAAAACTGAATACCCCGATATTCAGTTCCTACCCCTAGCTATCCTGCAGCTACATCTCTGTAATCACAACCATATCATACCCATTTATATCTATTTGTGCAACTAATTCATCCTTTATTGCAAAGGGAATGATGTTTGACGCAATCTGCCAGACTTTGTCAACTTTTCAGCTTGCAGTACAAGCCAAAGTCAATCTTTTTTCAGAAAGACTTAAGCACTGCTAAGTTGACTTGATCTAAGTCAATTCACAAAGGAATGTAAAAATAATAAAGGTAATTATATTAGGGGGCTTCAAGTACCCCTGTAATAAGGTAATTATAGGAGGAGTTTCAACCACCCCAATATTAACTTCGATAATCATAGTATAATGGGTGTCGAGGAGTCAGATTTCTTCAAATGTATGCAGGAGAGTTTTTTTATAACCTACAAAGGGATGGTAGAGTGTTGGACCTAAATCTGTGGACTGAAGCCGGAGTTGTCTAATGTAACAATACTGGAGCATTTTAGTGATAGCTACCAGAACACAATACATTTTAAGTTTAGAAGCATACAAATGATACAGTATAGGAGGCAGCTCTTTGGCCCACCTTATCCATGCTGACCCAAAGACACACAGCTGCTCTTTCTAATCTCATCTTCCTGCACACAGTCTATAGCCCTGCAGTTTACAGCACTTAGGGTGCAGATCCAGGGAATTTTTGAACGAGTTTAGGGACTCTGCATCAACCGCCACTCAGACAGCCAATTCCAGACACCCACCACTCTTTACGTAAAAATGTTTTTCCTCACATTCCCTCTAATTCTTCTGCCGCTTAGCTTGAATCTATGACCCCTGGTTTTCTGGACTTTGTCGAGGAAAACAGGTTCCTCCTGTCTAGTCTATCTCTACCCCTCACAATTTTGTATACAAAGTTGTTGCCAGACCTGCTGAACTTTTCCAGCAATTTCTGTCGTTGTTTTTGATTTACAGCATCTGCAGTTCTTTTGGTCTTTTTTTTAAATAAAAAAGTCAAGACCTGGCCAAAACAGACTGAGAACAGCCACTTGAGAGGGAAATATACAGCAAAACAGTGGGAAGGATTCACAAAGGTACTGGGAGGAGAACAGACCCAACATGTTCCCCATTGCGTGCAATGTAGGAGTAACAAGCCCATAGAACCCGAAAGGTCTAGGAATATTCAGGACTGGATCAAAAAGAAACATATTACAGGTACAAAAGGAAGCATGGACTATGAAGTTCTTCAGTAGATTTATATATAAGTAGTGAGGAGGTATTGGTGGATTTAAAAGTGGACAAATCGCCAGGTCTGGATGAAATATATCTCAGGCTGCTGGGAAATATGGAATGAAATTACAGTGGCCCTGACCCAAACTTTTAAAACCAGCTATAGCCACAGGGGAGGAGCTAGAGGACTGAAAGACAAGGAGGGTTTAAAGATAGATCAGGGAACAACAGACCAGTAAGATTAACATGAGTGGTCGAGAAATTAATGGAGAGAATCTTGAAGAAGAAAATTAATCTTTTTCGGGAGGCAAGGTTTGGTCAGGGATAGTCAGCATGGCTTTGTCAGAGGTAGGTCATGCCCGACAAATTTGGTGGAATTTTGAAGAGCTGCCGAAGTACATGGATGAGGATAGACAGTTGATATAGATTTTTGAATTTCATCAAAGCCTCTGACAAGGTCCCACGTGGGAAACTGATAAAGAAGGTTAAGCTCATGGTATCTGGGGGAACTTGGCACGTTGGATCCAAAATTGGCTCGAGGAGAGACAGACGGTGGTTTTAGAAGGCTGTTGTGTTACTGGAACCCAGTTTGGTGGTGCACCATAAGGATCAGTGGGTTACCCAGGTCACTTACAGTTTGTGGTATTCATAAATGATGTTGATGAAAATGTGGTGGTGGTGGTGGATGGAGTTTTGGGTGGGTGGGGGTGGTGGGGGCAGTGGTGATAGCCAAATTTGTGGATGACAAACACTAGCTGGACTGTTGATTGTAATGAGAAAGGTGTTAGGTTAAAGGATATAAACCAATTGGTCAAACAGGCAGATCAGTGGCAGATGGAAATTTAACCCCGATAAATGTGAAATGATGTACTTTGAAAGGAAGAACGAGATATGGGAGTACTCAATGAATGGCAGGACATGAGGAACAGAGGGGTCTTGGGGAGGTTGTCCACAGATCCAAGGCAGCAGGACAGGTTGATAGGGTAGTTAAGAAAGCATAAGGGATGTTTGCCTTTTATCAGTTTTGGCACAGATTATAAGAACAGGGCAGTTATGTTGGAGCTATACAGGACTTTGATTAGGTCACAGCTGGAGTGCTGTATGCAGTACTAGTCTCCACATTATGGGAAGGGTGTGATTGCACTGCAGGAAGTACACAAGAGATTCACCAGTATTGCCTCAGATGGAGCATTTCAGGTATAAAAGAGAGGCTGGATAAGCTCAGGTTTGTTCTTTCGAGAACAGAAGGCCAAGGGGGGACTTGACTAGGTGCATAAGATTGAGGAGCATAGACAGGGTGAATAGAAAGCAGTTGTTCCTCCTTAATTGAAGGGTCAACAACAAGGGGGCACAATTTTAAAGTGATAGGCAGGTGGCTTAAAGAAAAGCTCTCTCATCCAATAGATAGTGGGTGTCTGCCTGGCAGGGTATTTAAAGTGGGAAACATCACAGCCTTTAAAAAGTACTTGGATGAGCACCTGAAGTAAGTGTCATGATATTCATGGCCATGGGCCTAATACACGAAAGTGGGACCAACCTAAGAAAGGGTATATTTTTGGCAGTGCAGATCGATCGGCCGAATGGACTCTTCAGTACTGTATGGTTTTGTGATTTCTATGATTTTATAACTGGGATAGAAAGAAATTATTCCCAATTATTGTCAAGTTATTCCTAAGGGACACAGTGTATGATTTGGAGCCAGGCATTTCATAACAGGTGATAAAAGTGTGGTACTGCCTCCTGCATAAGGCAGATGCTGACTATTCTTTAATTTTAAAATTGAGATTGATAGATTATTATCCAAAGATATTAAGGATATGAACAAAGGCAAATACACAAAGTTAGGTCAAAGACCACCCACGACATAACTGAATAGCAGATCAGGTTTCAGGGGGTAATGTCAATACCTCTCCTCATTTTAACAACTAAAATGTACCTGGTGCAATAAACCACACCAATCAATGAAACTTTGAACAAACTTTATTTCTAATTAATTTCTGGAAATCCACTTTGTACCCAATTGTGCTTTAAGAACTCTTAAATACGGGCATCAGTCAAAACATATTTACAATTGTGAATAAGACAGAAAAAAATTCCCGTATACAAGTGAATATCAAAAATCAGACAATGGCCTTACTATTTGGGTGCTACTGAAGTAGCACTTTTCTCCAAAACATAAGCATTCCCTTCATTTTTTTGGCATTGACATCAATCTTTACACAAGCCAATAATTTCCAAGTAAAAGGTTTTGTCAGCAGTAGTCAAAGGGGGTTTTAAAGCAACACTGACTAAGATGACGAGAATCTAATAGAAGGCCTTTTCAATCTGAAATCTTTAAATCAAAGAAAACTATTTTGAGAACTCAGGAAAAATGTTGTGTAATACTTTTAACTGTATTATCTTTGGTAGAAGTACCGCTTTTTTATAAGCTTTATTTACAAAATATTGTGGTTTTAAGTTGCATCACTTGTTAGTGAAAATAGTTCCTGGATAGAAAACTGGCTGCAAGTTAGAGTCAGAGTTAGAGTAAAAAGTGACACATTTAAGTCCTGATGGACTTTATCCTCTGGCTGGTGAGATAGTCATTGCGTTTGTTTTAATTTTCCAACATTTCCCAGGTTTAGGGAAGGCTACTATTTTCCAATCTAATGGAAATGTCACTGCTTTGTTCAAAAAGAGAGCAAGACAGAAAGCAGGAAACCACTGAATTGCAAGCTGATTACCTGTCATAGGGAAAGTGTTAGAAGTTACTATTAAAGACTTTGAAAAGTTAAAGACAATCAGGTGAAGTCAACACGCTTTTGTGTGCTTTGCTGTGCTTTTCTTCAAGAGAAATCACACAACCATTTTACTTGTGTTCTTTGAACAAGTAAAAACGGTGTGAATCCCCTTGGATGGGCTGCACTTAGATTTCCAGGTGACATTTGATAAGATGCCCTCTCCAAAGTTATTGGGGAAAATGGAAGCTTGTCATGAATGGGGTAATACTGTGGCACGAATAGAAAATTGGCGCGTTAACAAGAAACAGAGACTGGGCATAAATGGGTCATTTCTGACAAGGAAGATGTAATGAGCAGTGTGGCATGCGAATCAGTGCTGGGACCTCAACCTTTCACAATTTGTTTAAATAACTTGCATATAGGGACTTAAGGAATTGTTGCTAAATTTGCTGATGACAAAAATAGGTATGAAAATAATTTGTGAAAAGGAAATAAAAAGGCCACCAAGAGATCTATTGGTTAAATATGTGGGCAAAGGTCTGAAAAATGGAGTACAATGTGGCAATTGTGCAACTTGCTATTTTCACAGGAAGAACTAAAAAACACATTATCTAAATGGTGAGAGATTGCAGAGCTCGGAGATGCAGAGAAACAGTTGGTGTGCAGGTCCAAATATCACAAAATGAGAAGGTTATACTTCAGTTACACAGGGCATTGATAAGACCCCATCTGGAGTACTACGTACACTACTGGTGTCCTTAGTTAATGAAGTAAATGCATTGGGAGCAGTTCAGAAAAGGTTTATTAGACCAATACCTGGAACTATGATGTTATTTTATGGAGGACAAGCTGGGCTTGTATTCAGTGCAATTTAGAAGAGTGACAGGTGACTTGATTGAACAATCAAGAACTTGAAAGGTCTTGACAGTCTGGATATAGAAAGGATTTTTGCAGAACTAGGAGTCACTGTTTAAAGAAATGACACTGGATGGATCACCTGGCATCAATCTCGCACCAGAAAAGGCTACAGCAGAAACGGCCCTGTCGACCATGCAAAGTCCTCCTCACTAACATCTGGGGGTTAGTGCCAAAATTGGAAGAGCTATCTCACAGACTAGTCAAGCAACAGCCTGACATAGTCCAACTCACAGAATCATACCTTACAAACAATGTCTCAGATACCACCATCACCATCCCTGGAATGAATTCACGAAACAAAACAATAGTATGTTTTCACTGCCACTCTCCCATATTGGTATACACTTTAAGGAATAAGTTAATAATCAAAGAAAACAAGTAAACCCAATTATTTTAATGATGTGATACAACCTAGATCGAAGTCCACATATAGGATGAGTTTAAGCTCGACAATCAGCATTTCACAAATACCTACAATGTCAAGTCAGAAACATTAAACTTCATTATCAGCAACAAGATGACAATGAAAATCAGCTTGGTGCCTTCACTCAACACTTTTGCCATCTTTAGTTTGTTTAAGTGGAATTCATCAAGCTGTCAGCTGATCTCTTCAGACTACCCTTGTCCACACTCCAGTATCCTGATTCATTAAAAGTGTGCTTGCCACTTACAAGTGAGAGGATACTTGTGTTCAACACACATGACTGTACCTGCCCAGAGAAGTGTCTCAAATGATACCCGACCTAAAGGTCAAAGAGCTACAATCAAGTTACTAAAGAACTGGATGGGGCTTACAGCCATGTGTTGAGAACTAACTTATAGGCTCCCTGCAAATCTGTAAACAAGAACAATTTGGACCTTACCACATTTGTACCTTGAAGAAATCTAATTTTAGCAATTCTAGCTTAGACACAAAATAATTTGAGAACTATTAAAGCAGATATTTGTTCAAAATTTCTAATAATATCATACTTAAGCATTTAAAAAATTATGTTTACATAGCCCAAAGGCTGTAGCAATTCAATTGCGAAAACATTTAAATTAAAAATGGAAGCCTGCTGGTAGATTTTATTCAATTACCTGTTTCAGTTTTATTGGCAAATCCTGCTGCCTGTTTGATAGCAGCTGCTGTAAGAGCTAATCCTCTGCTTCTCCGTAAACCGTGTTGTAACACAGTCTCAAACTGAGCACACAGGCAGATGACCCTGTTAATAGAACAAGTGAAATGTATGACAAACTAATTTGTTTAGAGGCAAAACCTTTAAAAGCTCCATTTTTGTTGAAGACGACACCAGCTGAAACTTGAGATGTAAAAGTAATTTGCAAGAAATGTCATTCTTTGAGAAAGAGCAGGGAACATGTTGGCACAGACATAATGGGCTGAAGGGCTTGTTCCTGTGCTAAACTGTCTATTCTATGTTACTAAAAACATCAATACATTTGGTTTAGAAAATATTTAAATAATGAGCTCAAATTTGAGGAGTGAGTAAATAACACATTGTGATTCAAACATAAAATTCAGGTATGAAATAAATTGCATAAGATCATCCATTTAGTGCTCTCTGATAAGTCTGATTCTTAAAAACCAGGACAAAGAAGGCTACTTTGCAGAACTATAACAAAACAAAGCTTTGATCAGGGTTGTTGAGGTGGAATAAGGTTTGACCAAAAAAAGACTCAACAAATTGGCTTGTATTTGTGTTACCTCACTTGTAGATAGAATTGGCACAGTTTATCAGATTGGTGGGACAATCTGTGTTCATGAGAAAAGGGACATTCACGTAGCATGCAAAAACTGTTAATTTATATTATTTTAAATTATGGAGCTCCAAACAACCTTCTCTAACTTTAGTCTAAGATGTCTGAATGTACTTAAAAAACAATTATAGTCAGGCTTACAACTAGTTGCACTGTTCTAGCACTATGGACATTTTAATGCTTCACATTGAAGAAATGCACAAACACATCAGGAAATTATTTTCTGATGAAGTGTAATTATAACTTGAATTTTGAAACTACAATAGTGTAACCTGCATCACTAAAAAGTTTTAAATCAAATAAGAATCGTTCCAGTTATTAGAACTTTAAATTTTGTGTTTGTTCCTTACAAAATAATTTTACTTTGTGATCAAAACACTCTTGGTTGGTCTTTAGCTTCTGGCATAGCAAGATAGCCAGTGATTTTTTTTGCCTTACCCTCAGCCTCCATACACAGGCCTAAGCAATAAATTAACTCATTCAGTCTGCAACTACATACTTCCAGTGTAAGTACATACTGAAAAATCTAAATGTTCCAATGTTTGTTTTTTTCAATCACTATGCAATCAAAATGCACACAGTTTCATAAAGTATGTCACTGCATTTTCTGGAGAATGCAACAAAAAAAAATGTTATTTTCCTGAAAATAGCCATGCAACAGTTACTATTAACTCTAGAACGCCCCTTTTTTCTCATGAACACAGATGTCCCAACAATCTGATAGACTGCGTCAACTCTATCTACAAGTGTGGTAATACAAATACAAGTCAGTTTGTTGAGCCTTTTCTGGTCAAACCTTATACCCAAGCTCCCAACTCAACAGCATTGATCAAAGTTCTGTTTTGTTACAATTCTGCAAAGTAGTTTATTCTTCACTGGTTTTTAAGAACCATGCTTATCAGAGAGCACTAAATGGACCATGCTGCACAATTTTTCAAAATGGGGTCTCCTCTGAGAAATTCAAAATTGTGAAACATATCCAAATCTAACAATCACCCAGCAAAAGGAGGCTGACAAACAAACACAACATCAGGTTTTGGGGTTAGCAAGAACTGCAGATGCTGGAGCCAGAGACAACACAGTACGGAGCTGGAGGAACACAGCAGGCCAGGCAGCAGAGGAGCAGGAAAGTTGACAATTCGGGTCAGGGCCCTTTTTCAGATTTTCTAAGGAAGGGTCTGACCCAAAACGTTAACTTTCCTGCTCCTCTGATGCTGCCTGGCCTGCTGTATTCCACCAGCTCCATACTAACAGATTTTGGGTTTGTGTTTTGGGCAGTTCCACGTCAAGGAGGATTGCAAGATGGATTTATTTCAGTCGGGTTTAAAGGCTGACCTGATTTCTAAAATTCATACGGACATGTGAAATTGAGAAATTGCAAAAACATCAATCCACAATAAAATGAACTGCTTTATCACATACAGAAACAGGTCATTGCTAAAATTAATAGAACGAGGAAAGAAAAAAAAAAAACTTGAATTTATACAGCGCCTTTCACAATCTTACAATTGTGTGTATCAAGGTCTTCCACACACTGTTGCATAATTAATCACCAGATGTAGAGTTGAAGGATAAACATTGGGGAGGACACTGGGAGGGTGCCCATGCTTCTTTTTAAATACTGTCATAGCAAGTCCATTGATAGGACAGT
This sequence comes from Rhincodon typus, assembly GCF_021869965.1. NCBI lineage: Eukaryota > Metazoa > Chordata > Chondrichthyes > Orectolobiformes > Rhincodontidae > Rhincodon > Rhincodon typus. Next base: position 4,405,816 of record NC_063352.1, on the reverse strand, counting down.
TAGGTCCTCAGTCCAATGTCTTACCTAAAAGATATCTCCAAAAATATAACAAGTAATGAACTAAACCTAGATCACATACCCAACTCAAGCATGGCTTGAATTCATGATCTTTGGACTCACAGCCAAGACCCAGTTGGGAAAGTGGCTTGAAGTCTATATAACAAATTACAAACAAGTTTTAAAAGTACTCTCTACAACTGAAAATATACTTCTTCAATACTAATAAATAGAACAACTAAATTCTGCAAATCTACAAGGAAGACAAAAATGTTGGCAATATATCGTACAAACCAAGAGATAAATAATCACCAAGTCAAGAAGAAAGTAGTGTTTCTCTTACCGACTGTCAGTGTCTGATGCAATTTCTTTTCTTCCTCCAAAGCGAATTTGGCACTATATTTGAAAAAGGAAAGGGGATGACGAATCATAAATGCAGAGAAGAGCTTCATGTAATCAAAACAGAAGAATTTTTTACTTCTCAGAAGCCTATAATATAATAGTACCAATTAATTATCATTCAACTGTTTCAATATCTGAAAGGTTGGTTTTAGTACTGTAGCATTCAGCCAAATCATATCCTTAAACAGACTCGACAACTTTATGCATCACATTCTACCATTGCAATGAATACACAATGAGAGAAACATTATCCAGTAAATGCCCCTAAAAAAAAAGACTTATTACTATACTTCAACATGTGGCCAATCATCCAAACCTCCCGAGAATTAGAGACTGCATATTTGAATAATAAAGAATGGAAGCAGAAGCAAGAGAACAACGGCTCGGAGCAAAGAGAGAAAAAAATCTCTCAATGCAGATAGATTTTGTGTAACAAAAATGGAAAAGCATGATCAAGCTGTTATCTCAGTCTATAATCATATTTGGAGGGCTGACAGCCTTATATTACAATACCAGGTTTGAAACTGAGATTTTCTGTGGTCACCTTGGAAACAACAGCGAGGGAGTGATGTGACAGAAGAAATTGTTCTGAAGTTGAAGCAATGCACCAATAAACAACGTTAACAGATCAGGTGGTTTAGGAACAACGCCAAAGTTAATTCAGGTGAAATAGGAGGGTCTCCACAACTAACTTATCATTTAAGGTCTTTTCCAAACAATTCTACACAAATTAAAGAGTATGCCTAAAGACTAACTGAAACCATGCAAAATATAACATTAGCAATCATAAAATTCAGCACATCAAAAAAAGTTTACAGTAATTGAGCACAGTACCATAATGAGCAAAGCAATAGTCACAATTACAAGGGCAGGTAAAAGGCAAGGAATTCTTGGCATTTAACTCACTTCTTGACTCCTCAAAGCCTTTCAACCAGCGACAAGGCACAAGTCAGAACTTCAGGAGTGTGACAGTATGCTCACCACTTGCTTGGATGAGACCTGCTCCAACAATACTCAAGACTAAGTAGCCCTCTTGACTGGCTTCACATAGACACACTGACCATTCACTCACTCCACCCCAATTCACAGTGGCAGCAGTGTCTATCATCTATGAGATGTATCTAACAACTCACCAAGGCTCCTTTGACAGCACCTTCCAAATCTGTGACATCTGCCACCAAGAAGGATAAGGGCATGTGCCACATGGGAACACCATCACCTGCAAGCTTCCCTCCAAGGCACACGCCATCCTGATTTGGAATTTTATTGCCGTTCCTTCACAGTCACTGGGTACTAACCTTGCAACACCTTTTCTAACAGGACTGCAGGGGTGCCTACACCAAACAGATTGCAGCAATTCAAGAAGGCAGTTCACCATCATCTTTTCCAAGGACAACTGGTGATGGACAATAAATGCTGGTGTGAGCAAAAAAAAAGGCAGCAATTATACACTAAAACAACAACAGTGTTTGGGTTCCACCAGGAACATGGCTCCATGTCTCATTAAAGCTTTGGTATGAATATGAACATAGAGCTAAATTTAAGAAGGGGACATGAGAGTTCTGCCCTTATCATTAAGCTCGCAGTTGACCAGCTGTGGCGTCAAAGAGCCCTGGCAAAATTGGAGGCAGTGGGAACCAGGGGTAAAACTCTCCAATGGTTAGAATCATACTTAACACAAAGGAAGATGTTTGTGGTTTGCAGAGACCAATCATCTCAGTTCCAGGACATTGCTATAGGAGTTCCTGAAGGTAGTGCCCAAAGTCCAACCACTCCAGCTGTTGCATCACTGATCTTCCTCCCTTCATTAGATTACAAGTTAGGACGCTCACGGATGATTGCACGACGTTCAGTCACGTTTATGATTCCTCAGACACTGTGTCAACATGCAGGAAGACGTGGGTAACATTCAAACTTTAGCTGAGAAGTGGCAAGTAAGATTCATGCCATACAATCATCTTTGACAAGACAAAATCTACCGACAGCCCCTTGACATTCACTGACATTACAAATGCTGAATTCCCCACTATAAACAGTCTAGCAGTTACCGCTGACCAGAAACTGAACTGAATCAGCCATATAAATACCACAGTTATGAGCGCAGGTAAGTGGCTGGAAATTCTGAACTGAGTAACTCATCTCCCAGTTCCCCAAACCCATTCATTATCTGCAAGGCACAAGTCAGCAGTGTGAAAGAATACTCTTCACTTGCCTGCAGGAAGTTGGCTCCCACAACACTCAACACTGAACACTATTCAAGACGAAACAGTCCCCTTCGATTGGCAACCATCCATCAACTTGAACATTCTCCGAGCTAGGAGACAGAGATACTGCCCACTAAGTCACAAAACATCCTTCGATTATATTAACAGCATCTGAGATGATCAGAATTGTTTTGCTATTTCACCATATAATAAAGATCAATTTGTCACAATATGAGTGATTCAAAGTAATCCTTTGAAACACTGCTATTCCAAAAGTTTTAAGCAGATGAAATGAATAAAATTAGGATTCACATTACAATTTAAATGTGATTAGAACCTAATTCTTTTACAAACATAAAAAGAATTTTAAAAATCCAACATTCTATTAACAGCACTCTGTGAAAGAAGCACAAAAAAGTTATTTATGCTCTCACAAGAGCAAGTGACCCAATAATTTAGTTAGCAAATTATTTTTGTATGTGTATACAAATAGTACTAAATCAAAATGTTTTCGAAATGCATGCGGTTGATTTAGCAATAAATATGCTCTATTTTAGTTACTCTAATGAATGTGGCATTTTGTGGAAAATACAAATTTCATAAAAGAAAAATAGTCTTGGACATTTATAAAAAAAAATCATTTCCACTATCTTAAAGTGACATTTCAGAAGTACTTGAAAACGACTTTTTCTATGAGCAAGTGAAAATACTGTAACTTTCCTCCAATACGAGAATTACTTATTGCACAGTAACCACGAACTAAGTCACTGAAAAGTACTCATCCGAAATACAACTGAAACAGATTTTAACACAGTTCCAAAGAGAATTAAAATTCAGAAGATTTCAAAAGCCTGCAACCAACATTTTTGGATAAGCTTCTTTTAACAAAAACAGTCAAAATATTTGTGAAAAAGTAAAGTGAAATGTGGACTTTTATTAGAAATGATATAGAAGTATGCATTCTGACAAAATCTGCATGGTTGCAAATGTGGAAGCTTTAATATAATGAACTGCATGACACTAATGGAATAATCCAACAGTTTACTGTTTTATACACATATGAAAGGTAGCGTTGAAACTGATTAGTGGACTTTGTTAAGGAGTCTAGTCAAGAATTTCCACTTTGAATGAATGCAAGTCATGCCTAGATTACCAATTAAGCTAATTTTGGTTAAGTTTCAACTAAATCTCAATTGCAAATTGCCTTCTGTAAACTCTTCAATGAATCAGCATTTCAGAATTTAGAACTTGAGAGTCTGCACCTTTGAGAGTTGATCTTTTTTCCCTGTGAAATATTAACACAGGTGTTTCACTAGAGATACTGACTGACCAACTGAGCGTTTCCAGTATTTTCTGATCTTATTAACCTGTCAAGTACTTTCTGGCTTATGAATGAACATTATTGTAAAGATGCACAGAAAATTTATTTACCTGCTTAACAGCATCAAGAAGTCTTTCAAGCAGAGACTGCCTCCTACAGTCATTTTGTTGGAACACTGAAATTAAATTCAATGCTCAGAATTAGATGTAAAGCATTTTACATGCATCGAGTTATAGAATCACAGAATGATTACAGCATAAAGACGAAACCTATGTGAGAATTTAATTTCACCATTCTTCACTTGCTAATTACATTGAATTGGTATCCTTTATTTCCCAATATTTCAATCTATTCTGACCACAACCCTCATGTTTGTAAAGATCTCAATCAAATTTCCTCATAGCCTCTATTCCCTAAGAAAATCAGACCCAACTGCTCCAATCAATTCACATAACTGATGTTTCTCATTTTTTGAACCATTCTTGTCAATCTTTTCTACATCTTTGCCATTGTCTTCACATCCTTACAAAACAGGGGGGCATGGAATTGGACACAATAGTGGAGGTTGAACCAGTGTTTTCCGCAAGTTTATCAAAACTACTTTGCTTTTGTACTGTGTACCCATATTTATAAAGTCCAGGATCCAGTACCCTTCATCACCTGTTTCCCATCCTGTCCTGTCATCTTCTAAGGTCTGTATACACATACCCCAGGCCCCTTTGTTTCTACATCCTGTTTAGAATTGTACCTCATATTGCATATTGCGTCTTGTCCTTCTTTCCAAAATGATTGACTTCATGTTTGTCTGTATCACATTTCATCTGCCACCTGTGCATTCATTTCAAAAACCTGCATCCTTTTGAAATGTAATCTTCTTTTGCTGGGGTACTTCGGGATTGAGGATGGTCTGCATGATTTACGACTCTGCCATATGGGGTGCAGATGATGTGTTTGGAATTTTATGTCCTTTCTACAATACCTCAACCTCATCTCCTTGTGCTCCTGACAAAGCCCTTCAGTATCTTTCTGAGTAAACCTTCTCTATTTTGGTTCATCTCAAGCCAGGGTTTCCCAGATTTCAGTGAGGATGTTTGATTACTTCAGGCATGTTTTGAGAATATCCCTGAAGCATCTTCCCCGTTTCCCATGGAGCCTCCTGCCATGACTGAGTAGGACAGCTCTTTTGAGATTCATTTGAAAGGCAAGTACCAATCAGCAGATCTTGTTTTGCATGATTACCATCTCACGGCTGGGTATATCGGGTTGGTAGTGGGCACTGCCGTCGGAGCACCACTCTTGCCACCAGATTTGAAGGATCTTGCAAAAGCACCACTTATAGTACTTCTCCAATGTTTTGAGATGCCTGCTGGAAGATGTCCAAGTTTCTAAAACATACAGGAGTGCAAGGATCACTGCTGCACAGTAATCCATAATTTTAGCATTTGGAGATTAGGATCTCCATTCCAAGAGCATCTTCTCAAGTTTAACCCTACCTACATTACACATTACAGATTTGGGCGGCACAGTGGTTACCACTGTTGCCTCACAGCGCCAGGGACCTGGGTTCGATTCCACCCTTAGGCAACTGTCTGTGTGGAGTATGCACATTCTCCCCATGTCTGCGTGGGTTTCCTCCCACAGTCCAAAGATGTGCAGGTTAGGTAGATTGACCATGCTAAATTGCCCATAGTGTTCAGGGATGCGTAGATTAGGTGGGTAGGATGCTCTGTGGGTCAGTGTGGACTTGTTGGGCTGAAGGGCCTGTTTCCACACTGCAGGGATTCTATTAAAAAATTACAAATGTGTTTAAGTTTTGTATCGCCTACATTTTTTTTTAAAAATTGGTCTCTACATCCCCAAATGTATAACATTAATATATATATAACGACATCTATGAATAAATAATAAACATTCTGAAAAACAACTAAATTCTTCGTTGTCCCTTGTTCTTTAAGGGATCACATACATAATGGTAACTGCACTAAATAATGTTAGATGCAGAACACAAATACTTTTGTACTGCTGCTAGGTAAGCCACAAAATAAATACAGACCTTTCTTTTTTGACATGTTATGGAAGTTAAACAGTATTTTTGGTATGTTCTTTGGCTCACAGTAAGCAATGCCTTGGGGACTCTGCACATCACATGCAAAATATTTCAGCAAATGTTCAGTAACACGGAACAAATAAATATTAGAGTAATGTTATTCATCATTCCGTGACTCAAAGAGGAGACAGAATACTGCTACCAGGCTTTTCAAATATTTCAAGGGCCACACACTGAAAAAAAATCACTTCCTCTCCTTTCCTCACCACACTCTACTGATTATAAATGAGGAAAACTTTTATTGTACTTGTTAATCTGAATATAAGATGATCAACTAGTATATTTGATTCAAGTCGAGTTGTGAACAGAACTCTACCAATAAAGATTGTAAATTCCAATTCTCAAAACATGCTGTGGGTGGAGATATGACAGGAAATCTAGTGCCAAGTAGTTCACCACAGTAAGAGAATCACCGCCAACAATTCCTGTACGTCTTTTAAACCAATTCTTAAAGCAAGATTGAAGTCAGCTCAATTGACAAAAAGATCTTAAGATGTAGGCGTAGAATTAGATCATTCAGTTCATCAAGTCTGCTCTACCATTCAATGAGATCCCAGCTGATCTGATAATCCTCAACTCCTCTTTCTTGCTTTTTCCCCATAATCCTTGATTCCCTTATTCATTAAGAATCTATCTCAGCCTTGAATATAATTAACAAGTACATCGGGAAGGCAAGGCCGAATGGAATTAATCGGAGACAGCAAGAACTGCAGATGCTGGAGTCAGAGTCAAAACAATGTGGAGCTGGAGGAACACAGCAGGCCAGCCAGCATCAAAAGGAGCAGAATGCTGCCTGAACTGATGGTATTATCACTGGACTGTTAATCCAGAAGCCCAGGTAATACTCTAGGGACCAGGGTTCAAATCTAATGATGACCATGACACCATTGTCGATTGTTGGAAAAACCCATCTGGTTTACTAATGTCCTTTAGGGAGGGAAAGTGCCATTCTTATCTGGTCTGGTCTACATGTGACTCCAAACCCACAGCAATGTGGTTGAGTCTTATCTGCCCTCTGTGCAATTAGGAATAGGCAATAAATACCTGACCTTGCCAACGATGCCCACATCCCATAAAGGAATTAAACAGAAATACAACCCAGCCTCTACAATTCTCTGTAGTAAAGAATTCCACAGATTCACTACCTACTGACAGACAAAAATATTTTTTTAAAAAAAGGATTTGGACTTTTAAATCCCCAGTTATGCTGAAAATGAACTAATACCATTTTTATCATGCATAAATGGATCTATACAGTTGCCAAAAATTAAAAGTTTCATTATTTGACATGTGACACCTGAAGCAAGGTACAAATTAGAAACTTCTCTCAAGTTCTCAATTGCTCTCGTTTCATTCTCACATGTGTCAGTCCACCAGTAGAGGTGACCAGTACTCAATCACTCCATCTTCCTGTCTCTCCACCTCTCTATCCTCCTTTAAAGAAATCCTTGAAACCCAAATCTCGGATCAAGTTTCTGGCTTTCTCCTCCTCATCCCTGCTTAGCTTAGCATCCATTTGTTTTCTTACCCTGTGAGGTTCTTTGGAATGCCTTCCTGCATTAAAAGGAGCTTATGTAAATACAAGAAATAGGCATAGCATTCCATTATGGTGTTCCAAGATTTTAATCTGCTTCTGATTGGACTGGAAAGAAGTGACAGCAGGATTCTGCAATCAAGACATTAGAATCATAGAATCCCTACAGGGTGGAAACAGACCCTTTAGCCCAACCAATCCACACCAACCCGCAGACATCCCAGCCAGACCCATCCCCCTATAACCCACCTTACCTACACATCCCTGGACAGTATAGGCAATTCAGCATGGTTAATCCACCTAGTTTGCACATCTTTGGACTGTAGAAGGAAACCCACGCAGACACGGGGAGAATGTGCAAACTCCACACAGACAGTCACCAGAGGGTGGAACCTGGGTCCCTGGTGCTTAGAGGCAGTGGAGCTAACCACTGAGCCACCGTGCCGCCCCTGTTTTTTTTTTCCATTCAGCCCATCAAGTGCGCATCAACCCTCCGAAGAGCCTCCCGCCCAGACTCATAACCCGGTCTTTCCCATGGCCAATCCACCTCACTTGCACATCTTTGGACTGTGCCAGGAAACCAGAGCACCCAGAGGAAACCCATGCAGATACGGGGAAAACATGCAAACTCCACACATACAGTCGCCTAAGGCTGGGATTGAACGCAGGTTACTGGCGCTGTGAGGCAGCAGTGCTAACTACTGAGCCACCATACTATTCCCCGTATTGTTTGATCTGTTCAGCCTTCAGTACTTCTTGAAAACAATGTTTCGCCTCAACCACTTTCTCTGGCAGAGAATTCCACAGGCTCATCACTTACTGGGTTTATAAACTTCTCCTCCTCTCAGTCCTAAATGGCCTTAGATGCTGACTCTTGGAGCCCCTGGTCATTGGGAGCTATTTTCCTGCATTTACCCTGTCTATTCCAAACAGAATTTTATAGGTTTCTATGAGATTTCTCTTAACTTCAGTTCCTCTTCAGACATCAGTCCTGCCAACCCAAGAATGGGTAAATTTAAAGACTGACAAAAAAAAAGCAATCCATACAAGCCGTACAAAAAAGACGAGAACAAAAACATGCAGTCGAGGAACTAAGTACTTCGTTTGCACGGCAATAATCAACTTTCACTCACGTCACATCTCCAGGACATTATAAGCACCTATCAAGCTGCCACGGTTCTTATGTTAGCAGCCAATTAGCACATCACAAGGTCCCACAAACAGCAATCAGTGAAGGAGCAGGTAATCTCTGTTTAGTTATGTTTGTTGGCTGAAGAAGAAATATTTGTCGGGACACCAAAAGACTTACCCTGCTCTTTTTCAAAGTAGTGTTGTAGGATAGCAAGATAAAAGGTAAAGTCGCCCTCGTCCTAGCAGACCATAGTGCTGCTCTCTCAGAGACAGGGCTGACCTGGTGGTGGTTAAACCTGAGGGTCACCATGCCTCAAGTGAGGAGAGAGGTTGAGAGGAGAATCCTTCATAGCAACCTCAGCCAGTGCAGGAACTGAATCTACCCTGTTAGCAGCATTCTACAAACCAACAGTCAAGCCATCCCATGCCCAAAGGATAGTAATACTCTACCAAAAGAAACATTCACTTGCACCTTATGGGTTTTGTCATACTCAGTGCTCATGAAAGCAATATTTGCACAGTGATCACTTCATTACCTGGCATAGTGGAAGTGTACCCCAAGACCAAGGTTAGTTAATGAAAATTGTCAGATAATCAAGGATTGATATGTTTCCAAATTACACTAGTATACTATGAGAGCTGATTAGAGGTGATGAATTCTATGGCAACTCACTTCTTGTTTCTCCAAAGCGTGCCCACCTTCTCCAAGGTACATGTAAGGAATATGATGGAATACTCTTTACTTGCGTGGATGGGTGCAAGCTACAACTGCACTCAAAAAGCTTGACATCACTGTGGACAAAGCTCCCTTCTTGATTGACACCACATAATCTTTAGCATTTATTCCCTTCACCACTGATGCACAGTAGTAACTGTGAATTGCATGTTAATGATGGTGTGCGCTATGATTAGCATTGCTGTCTCACAGTCCCGGTTCGATTCCAGCCTTGGGTCTGTGTGGAGTTTGTACATTCTCCTCCTGTCCATGTGGCTTTCTGCCAGGTGTTCCAGTCTCCTCCAACAGTCTAAAGATATGCAGGCCAGGTGGATTAGCCATGTTGGGTTATGGGGACAGGATGGGGAAGTGTGGGTCTGAGTGGTATGCTCTACAGCGGATCATTCAAGTTGATGGGTCAAATGTCCTCTAACTGCACTGTAGGAATTCTACGATTTTATGAACTCATCCAAGGCTCCTTAAACAGCACCTTCCTGCAATCGCCACAACCTTGAAGGACAAAAGTAGTAAATTCATTAGAACACCATGTTTAAATTCTGCTTGAAGCCACCTACAATCCTGGTTTGGAATTATAATCACTGCTCCTTCACTGTCACTGAGTCAAAATCCTGGACACCCTTCCAATTAGTTTTGTGGGAGTACCTAGAATGAAGGACTGCTGTGGTTTAAGATGGCATCTCAATATTGCCTTCCCCCCAACCAATTAAGGATGAGATAAATGCTGGTCCAGCCAGCAATGCCCATATCCCATGAACACATTTTTAAAAAACTGAATCACAGGGTGCAGATTAAAGTCCAAATACAAAGTGCATCACTAATGTAAAACTTAAACCCCTATGATTGGTTAACCAAAGTGGGAAATAATATATCCTCAAGATCACACTGGTTCAAAATAACAACAATAAAACAATATCACTCAAAGTAAGCAAAATAAAGGGACAAACAGCAAGAACAATTCACAGCAATATACACAGAAGTGAAGCTCAAACATTAATCTACCATCCCACCAGCATCCACACCGAGAAGATCATCAGACACCAGTTCCGCCACCTCCAGCAAGATACCACCACCAGACATATATTCCCCTCCCGTCCCTTGTCTACCTTCAGCAGAGACTGTTCCCTCCAGGAAACCCTGGTCCACTCTTTCTTCATGCCCAACATCCCCCCACAGCCCTATGGTACCTTCCACTGTAACCGGCGAAGGTGCAACACCTGCCCATTTACCTCCTCCCTCCCCAGTATCCAAGGGCCCAAACATACCTTCCAGGTGAAGCAACTTCCCAGAATCTAGTCTACTGCATTCACTGCTCACAGTGTGGTCTCCTCTACATTGGGGAAACGAAGCGTAGACTGGTTGACTGCTTTGCAGAACATCTACATTCTGCTCGCAACAAAGACCCTGGACTACCTGTTGCCTGCCACTTCAACGCACCACCCTGTTCCCTGGCCAGCATCTCTGTCTCTGGCTTGCTGCAGTGTTCCAGCAATGCTCAATGCAAGCTGGAAGAACACCACCTCATTTTCTGCTTGGGGACCCTGCAGCCCTCCGGACTCAATATCGAGTTCAATGATTTTAGGGCCTAAACTCTCCCATGTCCCAGCCCCCTACCCCACACACCAGGCCTTGTTACCACATAGCCTGCCATTACACACCCCCTGTTGTTAGTCACTAATAGTCCCCATTAACAACTATTCACCCTCCCAGCCTGATCGTTATCACCTCTGTCTGTCCAACTGCTCTTCTCTCTCTTTAGGCTCTATCCTATCGTTTACTCCCTACCCCACCCACCTTCCATTTTTCTGCATATAAGCTGATGTTTTCCCAGCCACCATCTGTTCTGAGGAAGGGACACTGGACCTGAAACATTAACTCTGTTTTCTCCTTCACAGATGCTACTGAGCTTTTCCAGCAACTTTGTTTTTGATCAGGTTCTACATTTCAGACACCCGTATTTTCTTCCACAGAGTGTGAATTATTGTCCAGGTTTCTGAGATGTTCAGGAGAATGGACAAAATGCAGCATCAAGATCTTTTTCGTGTTTCAAGCTTGATTTTTGTTGTTAAATCCTTCATCTTCACAATATAAATTCTGCATCATAGCTGCCATCTTCTGAATCATTTGTCCCAAAATGACAGACTTATTTACTTGTTCTAATTTGACACAATCCACTTCAATGTTTACTGTAGTTTCATCCAATGTATTCATTTTAATCACCAAACTATAAAGAAGTTAATCTAAGAAGCATATATTTGTGCATTTGAAGATAAATCCCAATACAAATCTCCACCGTGTACTGGTCAAAAGAAGGGAAAATTAAGCTGAATACTTAGAGCTGACATAACAAGTACGTTTATGTGTTCCTGGATCTCTGATTATATTGTCTATAGGACTACTGAGGAAAAAGTATTGCATTGGAAAGTGGATATGGCTGTGTTACAGGAAATAAGCAATTAAATTATGTATTAATATCTGACTGTCCCCCAAATCTGAATGCATTACTTGATATCAATTTATTTAATTCATTGATTTGTATTTGATATAACAGCTAATATTCAAATTAACAAATGAATGGTGACGAACTGAGGAATTATCAAGAAGATCAGTAATTTTATCTGACTACCACATTGCAAGGCAAGTAACTCACTTCCTGACTCCCGAGAGCTTATTCGCCATCTACAAGGCACAAGTCAGGAATGGGATACAATATTCTCCACTTGTCTGAATGTATAAAGCACCAAAAAAAGTCAAAACCATCCAAAGAAAAGTAGCTTGCTCGATTGGGTGCCTGTCCACACCATATGACATTCAGCCCCCTTCACCCCTAATGTTCAAGGAGTTTTCGAAGGGATTTCAGAAAAGACTTTTTCACCTGGAGGGTGACAGGTATCTGGAACTCAGTGCCTAAAAGCATAGCAGAGGGGGGAACCCACAAGACATTTAACAGTATTAGGATGAACACACAAAATGCACGGCATACAAGGCAACCGGCAAAGTACTAGAAAAAGAGATTAGAAGAGATGGATGTATGACCACCAACCTGGGTATTTTCCATGTTGTAAAAATTCTATGATTCTCAGTGCTATTAGTAGCAGTCCCCACGCAACATGGGCTGAGGAAAAGTCTTGAGTTGCTGAGAAGTCTCTCGAAGCAGAAAGCTGTGAAGCTTTCAAAAAGGAAGACATCCTAGCAGGCTGAAGACATGAATTTAACATGAATCCATGTTAAAAAAAAAAAGTGTGCTGAGTTAGTAGTTTGATTTAAAGGGTCTCAAGAAGAGACTTTATCTCAAGAAAATAGCATCAAGTAAATGCACAGCAAAAATCTCTAACGAGGAAATTGATAAAAGATGTCCCAGAGTAAGAGTTTTAGCACGTAACTGGAGGGAGTTTTCAATAATGTTGTCTGTAAGATCATTGGTGGGGGGAAAGCAGTGAATCTTTCTTTCTAATGTTTGCAATGAAACCTTTCAACTAGTTTTTCTACAGTCAAACAATTTGCATTTTCTGTTGTGTAATAAACTTAGTTCTTTTATTTAAAGTACATTGAACATAATCACAAGAGACTTCCAGTGACTGACCTCCACAGTAAACAAAAAAAAAACGAAAATAAAACTTATGATCTATCAAGGCAGGTTTCACTCTGAGATCTAACCGGCCCAGTATCACCATGAGGTGTGATCATAGCAAAGTACGAGGAAGGAAGTGATAGAAGTGCAATTATCAGAGAAAGGGTTCTGAAAAAAAAACAACTATCAGAACTAAAAGATGACAATCCCCAAGGATTTAATAGTCTGCATCCAAGGGTCTTAAAAGAATGACTAAGATAGTTAATATATTGGTTGTAATTTTCCAAAATTCCCTAGTCTCTGGAAAAAGCCCATCAGATTGGAAAATAGCAAACGTAACCCTCTATTCAAAACGGAGAGATGTAGAAAGCTGGAGATTATAGGCCACTTCACCTAATCCTGCCTTAAGGAAATCATGTCACTTCAAAAATCTTCAGAAAGCAGGTTACGTAGTTTTGCGAAAGGGGAAAACCACATTTAACTGATTTATTAGAGTTCTTGGAGGAAATTACAAGCAACATGGATAAAGGGGAATTTGTGAATGTAAAGTAATTAGATTTTTCAGAAGCCATTTAACAAGGTGCCACAAAGGTCACTGGATAAAATCAGAGCTCATGGTGGTAACATTTTATCACGGATAGAAAATTGTTCAGCTAACAAGAAAGAGAGGACATGTATATTGGGTGATTTTAAGGATGACAAGATGAGACTTGATGCCACAGGATCAGCGCTATTCACAATATATAATGAGTTGGATAAAGGGGCTGAATATACGGTTCCAAAATTTACTAATAGCATTAAAACAGCTAAGACAATAAATTTTGATGAGAATGTATAGAGACTGCAAATATATGCATAAAATGTAATTTTGCCATCGTTCCATGGGACTGCTCTCTCAGAGAAATTCAACTAGTGGTGATAGAACCCGAGAGTTATCACGCATCAGGCCAGGGATGAAGATAAGAAGTTGGTACACCCATAGTAACTTCAGCCAATGCACGAACTGAACCAGCACTGTTGGCATCACTATCACAAACCAGCTGTCCAGCCAACTGAACTAACTGACCTAAGAGATCTAGACAGGTTAGGTGAGTCACCAGAAAAAATGGCAGATGAAGTATAACACGGGAAAATACAAACTTGTCCACTTTGGTAAGTAAAAATAGAAAAGCACTTTAAGTGAAGAGATTGCAGAACTTTGTAGTACAAATGAATCTGGGTGTTCGGCTAAGTGAATCATGAAAATATAGCATGAAGTATAGCAAATGATTAGGAAAGTGAATACAAGGTTATATCATGTCGTGAGGGAAATGGAATATAAAAATAGGGAAGTTTTTTTCTACTGTTGTAAAGAGTGCTGATATAATTGCAATGATAAGCAGATTAGAGAAGGCTTTAAAGACTGATTCTTGGGAATGAAGGAGTCATCTTATGAGGAAAGTTTGGACAAATTGGGTCTGAAGAATCAGAGGTGATCTCACTAAAACATGTCAAGGGGACCTGACAGGGCAAATGCTGACAGAATGGAGAGACTGGAAGCAGAAGACATTTTAAAAATAAGGGGTCTCCTATTTAAGACAGAGGGGAGATGAAAGATTTTCCATCAGAGTGTTGCCAGCCCATGGAATTCACTGAATATTTTTAATGCTCAGTAGGAGAAATTCTGTAGTGACAAGGGAGTCAAAGGGTATAGGAGGTAGACAGGAAAATACAGTGGAAGCTACAGAGTAGCCACAATCTTTTCAAATGGCAGAGCTGACTCAGGGGTCAAATGGCCTACTCCTACTCTAAATTCATGTGTTTCTATTGTCGTGAAGCCTCACTGCATCTGTTAAGGTCGTTTATTTTTCCATTTCCTAATTGGCATATTGGTCCCAAAGTTCAAATCAAGAACTGATTTATTTACTTTAGCTTCAAATAGAATTCTGTACATAAAGAAGGATTTTTGGCCTGTTCCCCCCACTGACTGGTTGGGAATGCTCTGATAGAGCAAAAAGCTCTAATTGGAGACAGAAAAATCAGCTGGACAGAACAGTAAATGGATCCAGATGAGTCACACTATCGTATCAACAAGTGGTGAAAGACCGGAGTACGCAACAATGCCAAAACAATCAAACATGACAAGAAATGATGATACAGGACTTTCCATTATAAATGATGTATAATTTTTTTTTGTGTTGTAAATGTCATAACAGTTTTGCTCAAAATTATGACATAGGAAGATTAATGTGAATTAGAACTACAGCTTTCATTCCTAATTCGTTGGTAAATACTTGCCAATCAACCCGTGGAAAGATGTTGTTACATACCTCAGAAGCAGGTGGTACTTGAACTCAGGTCTCCTGGTCCACGCATTGGGAGACTATCATTGTGGTACAAAGCCCCAGTTCTAATTTTTTGGAAAAGATTTTATGTTAAGATCTTTCAGGTGCTTACAGGAGCCTAGATTAAGCAAAGGGATCAAAAGAAACAAAAGTATCTGTCACTGTAAAGCACTTTGAGAAGGATAGAATTGAAATGCAGAGATGTTATATTAAACTTGTGCAGAATCTGAGCTAAACAACACTGAGTACCGAGTCCAGTCTCCATATTAGATAAAAACAATGGAGATGGGGCTAAAATGGTTTAGTGATGATAAATACTGGATAACATCTCGGTTCTTCTCACAGAAAAGACTGAATAGACTAGGGTCCTCCAGAAGGCTTACTGACCTGATAGAGGCGTTTTAAAATCATGAAGCGTCTACGAAAATGTAGAAGTGGTGATGCTTGCATTTGTAATGGAGAGCAAAACACGGTACATATAAATTCAACAGGCAATTCAGAAGAAAACCTTTTCACCCAAAGAGTAATGCCGATCTCTCTAACAGGGCGTATCTGAGGGGAAGAACGTAAATGTATTTAAGGGGTAGCTAGATAAGTATAGAACAGAGAAACAAAAGAAGACTGCACTGAAAGGGTTAAATGACAAGTATTGGAAGGAGGCTCTCGTGAAGTACAAATACCAGTTGGACTCCTTTCCTAGCACTGAACCAAACCAATGAAATTCCATTTAATATTAATTGTGTATTCTGTTCCTTTGAACTATGTATTACGTCAAAATTATACAATCAAAATACAGGGTAGTAAGTAAAAAGATTAGTTTTCTTCAACACTCCAAACAACATTAAGCTGTCAGTAATGACAGTTTACTAGGGTGTTATACTGCTATAAAATCAACAATCTGAAGTGCCATAAACTAAGGAACACCGAGAGGAAAAACCTGCACTTTAGTGCAACATTCTGAACAGCAATTATCTCTAAATACACTTAATACAAGTTTTTAACCAAGCAAATTGTTCACTGGCAGCAATTTAGAAGACAAAACCCTACCTAAGTACAAAGATGCTTCTACTGCACAAGGACAGAGGTTGAAATTAAGATTCAGGCTATTGGTTCTGTTCTGGGATTAGCCAACTGCCATTAAAAACCAACACATGGAAAAAAAAAATTAAGGCATAAACTGCTGTTCTGTTTTTGGGCTTTTTTTTAAACACTAAACATGCTTGTAAACGACAGCAAAACCAGCCTCTTCCATCACCCATGTCCCATTCCCTACAAATTAATTGTGCTCATTAACCCAGTATCGAGGGAAATGTGGTATGGTTCAAGGATCAGAATGAGCAGCTTTGCCACTGAAGTTCAGCTTACTGGAAAGGATAGTCCGTTAGAGATTATCCAACTTCAGTAGGGAAAGGAACATAAACTCTACCAACCCGTGCCTCAGACTATAACAGAACACGTCGGAAAACATCAACATTCAAATAAGTTCCAAATAATACTGAGAAGAAACATTAGCGAAGTTTAAGAGCATTTAGACAGACACATGAACAGCAGAGAAAAGGTTACGGTCTACATGGAGGCAGATGGGGTTTGTTTAGGATTGCATCATGGTCTGCACAGTTATGGTGGGCTGAAGGGTCTGTTCCTGAGCTGTACTATTCTGTTTCATGTTCAATGTAAACAAATATTCAGTCCAAATCATATTTGTACCTATATAACCCTTCCATTTCATCTTCAAATATCCAAGCAGCAATTATTCTACCACGTTCTCAACATAACATGTGGTTCAAGAATCAAGTTGCTCACTTTTTAAATTCATTTGTGGGACGTGGGCATCACTGGCTGGCCAGTATTTATTGCCCATCCCTAGTTGCCCTTGAGAAGGTGGTGGTGAGCAGCCTTCTTGAACCACTGCAGCCAGAATGCTGTGAGTTGACTCACAATGCCATGAAGGAAGGGATTTCCAGGAATTTGACCCAGCAATTGTAAAGGAACAACTCAGGATGGTGAGTTTCTTGCAGGGGAACTTGAAGATGATAGCGTTCCCATATTCTTGTCCTAATTAGAAGTGGTCTTGGTTTTGGAAGGTAGTGTCTATGGATCTTTGGTGAATTTCTGCAGTACATCTTGTAGTTGGTACACGCTACTGCTACTAAGCATCCTTTACAGAGGAAGTGGATGCTTGTGGATGTGATGCCAATCAACCAGGGTGCTTTGTCCTGAATGGTGTCAAGCTTCTTGAGTGCCGTTGGAGCTTCACCCATCCAGGCAAGTGAGGCATATTCCATCACACTCCTGACTTGTGCCTCGGAGATGGAGGACAGGATTTGGAGAGTCAGGTGGTGAGTTACTCACTGCAGTA
Source organism: Rhincodon typus (assembly GCF_021869965.1). Classification (NCBI taxonomy): domain Eukaryota; kingdom Metazoa; phylum Chordata; class Chondrichthyes; order Orectolobiformes; family Rhincodontidae; genus Rhincodon; species Rhincodon typus. Next base: position 4,388,133 of record NC_063352.1, on the reverse strand, counting down.
TTCCTCGTTCCTGTCTTGTAGACATGTTTATGTGGCAAGTCCAGTCGAGTTTCTGGTCAACAGTAACCCATCATTTAATATCAAGGAGAGATGGTTAGATTATCTCTTGTTGGTAATGGTCACAGCCTGGCATTTGTGTGGCACTAATGTAACTTGCCATTTGCCACCTCAAGCCTGGATATTGTCCAGATCTTGTTGCATTTGAACATGGACTACTTCAGTACCTGAAGAGTCACGAATGGTGCTGAACATTGTGCAATCATTGGCGAACGTTCCCACTTCTGACCTTAGGATGGAGGGAAGGTCATTGATGAAGCAGCTGAAGATGGTTGGGCCTTGGACACTAACCTGAGAACTCCTGCAGAGATGTCATGGAGCTGAGATGACTGACCTCCAACAACCACGACCATCTTCCTATGTGCCAGATATGCCTCCAGCCACCGAAGAGTTTGACCCTTGATACCCACTGATTTCAGTTTTGCTAGGGCTCCTTGATACCACACGGTCAAACAGTCTTGCTGTCAAGGGCTGTCATTCTCACCTTCCCTTTGGAATTCAGCCCTTATGTCCATGTTTGAACCAAGGGCTGTAACTGGCTTCCATGAGGGCCACTCAGCTGTGACCTAATTCAGGCATCACTGAGCAGGTGCCGCTTAACAGCACGATTGATGACACCTTCCATCACTTTACTGATAATTGAGAGTAGACAGATGGGTCACTAATTGGCTGGGTTGGATTTATCCTTTCTTTTAAAATGGACAGGACATACTTGGGCAATTTTCCACATTGTTGGGTAGATGCCAGTATTGTAACTGTACTGGAAGAGCTTGGCTGGGAAAGCAGCAAGTTCTGGGCCACAAGTCTTCAGTACTATTGCCAGACTGTTCTCAGGGGCCACAGCATTTGCAGTATAGTGCCTCCAACAGTTCCTTGATATCAAGTGGAGTGAATCGAATTGGCTGAAGCCTCGTATCCAAAACGGTGGGGATCATGGGAAGAGGCGAAGATGAATCATCCATTCGGCACTTCAGGCTGAAGATTGCTGAGAAAGCTTCAGCCTTAACTTTTGCACTGATGTGCCAGGCTCTTCCATCATTGAGAATGGGGATATTTGTGGAGCCACCTCCTTCATGAGTTGTGTAATTGTCCACCATCATTGACGACGGAATGTGGCAGGACTGCAGAGCCTAGATCTGATCCGTTGGTTGTGGGATCACTTGCTGCTTATGCTGTTTGGCATACAAGGAGTCCTGTTTGGTATGCAAGAAATCCTGTTTGGTAGCTTCACCAGGTTGACACCTCATTTTCAGGTACGCCTGGTGCTGCTCCTGGCATTCCCTCCTGCACTCTCCATTGAACCAGAATTGATCCCTGCCTTGATGGTAATGGTTGTGTAGGGGATATGCTGAGCCATGAGATTGCAGATTGTGCTGGAGTACAATTCTCCTGTTGGTAATGGCCCAAAGCACCTCATGGATACCCAGTGTTGAATTGCTAGATCTGTTTGAAGTTTGCCCCATTTAGCTCGGTGATAATGCCACACAACACGATGGAAATTATTCACAATATGAAGGTGGGACTTCATCTCTACAAGGACTGTGCAATGGTCACTCTTATCAATACCAATATTACATGACAAAATATGGCCAAGCTATTGATGTAGCCTCAGCCTGACAACTAACTGTGTCCAGTAAATGATCATACTATTTTATAAAAAATTGTTTGAATGTCTCTTAAAACAAAAACATTTAAAATTCTAATGGAGAATACTGGTTTTATTAAGTGTTAAGCCATTCACAATATTCCAGTATAATGCTGCAGACTTCAAGGCATCAGAGCAAAAGAGAAGCCAATACAACAGTGGTTCAAAACTATTTTAATTTCAACATTAAGCTCATTATTTTGGCGGTGTGACTTACAAACACTTCCTCATTGTCACTCTCAATATTAGTAATTAGACTGTGAACTGATTTCTTGATGATCATCACAGCCTACATACGAATGTTTTGTGATTTATGTATCAGAACACCCAGGTACCTCTGCAATCTCTCTCCATTTAAGTAATATGATTTTATTTAAGTACTCCCTGACAAAGAGGACAATTTCCTAAAAAGCTACATTATACTCCATCTGTTAATATTTTGCCCACTCACATAACCTATCCCTTGGTAGCCACCATATGCATGCTTCATAACTTACTCTGCTACCTATCCTTGCACCACCAGCAAATTTCATAGTCATACATTCGGATCCAAGTTATTAATATCAGCTGTAAATAGTTAAGGCCCCAGCACCGATCCCTGTGACACTCAACTTGTTACATCTTACCAACACAAAAATGACTCACTTATACTTACTCTTACCTGTTAGCTAACCAAGTTAATATATTACCATGCCCGAGGTTTTTATTTTGTCTAATAACTCATGATGCGGCGCCTCGTCTAATGTCTTATAGAAATCTAAATACATGACATTCGCAGGTTCCCCTATCTACTGTGTCAATTCGTCAAAGAACTCTAATAAATTAGTCAAACATGGTTTCTCTTTAACAGAACCATGTTGATTCAGCCTGACTGTATTAAGATTTGATCTGCTTTGCTATAACCTCCTTGAAAAGATTCTAGCATTTTTGCCATGATAGATGTGAAGCTACCTCCTTGAAAAGATTCTAGCATTTTTGCCACGATAGATGCCAAGCTAACTGGTCTGTAGTTGTTTGTCTCTTGAATAGAACATTCATATTCACAATTTTCCAGCCTGGTGGTATCTGATCTTGGTTGTTACTCCAAAGTTTTCTCCAAAATTGCCAACTCAAGATCTTGGCCTCAGTTCAACATCTAAATACATCCTGACTGAGGATCATTTGGTAAATCCCAGGCACAAAACTACTTATCAGTATTCTGTGGTGCACGGAACAAACATCATTCTTTATTCAGAATAGGCTTGCATTAGATCACAAACACATTAAAAAAATGTTACCAATTTATCAATTTGTTAATGTTGACTTTTAAAAGAAACAAAACTCAGATTCAACAAAGTAATGCAGGTGCTTGATAAAGGCTATGAATGGTTACCATACTTTGTGCAATAAAAGAAAGTAGGATTCTGTAAAATTATACTAAATTAGAGATAGAATACCCAAGCAATTTGTATAATGATTCCAAAATTTTAATTGTGATCACATGACAAGCATCATATCAATAAATACTTTAAACTTGAAGTGCATATGGAATGCTCTAATTTCCTGAATCATTCAAGAGTGGTCAAAAAACAAAATAAATTATATCTCTTCCAAGTTAATCATACGTCAGGCACAACAAAAAATAATGAGCAAAATTCTTGCTTGTTAGAAATCATATGATTTCTGTTCATGTATATTATTTATACGCCAATTTTCAGATAACCTCCTGTCATGTGTAAAAGAAGTGCAACTGTTTCATCCTGAATCAACTGTCACCTACATTAAACACAACTGAAAGATGTTCAGCTCATGAAGATTTTATTAACAGATAAACAATTGCAATTTCCATTTCTTAAACACTATTCAAGTTCCTGGTTTGCTAGACAATGAGTAATCTTAGCGATTCCAAAGACTGATGGTTTTCAATTAAATTAAGGGAAGATATGGCACCACCCTTTATTTATTTTTTTTAAACAATATCAGAACAAGCGAACACAGTGTTAGGTAGCTTCCTCCTGAAATTAAAATAAAAGTGCTGGGAACTCAACAGGTCCAGCGGCATCAAGGGAAAGAAAAACTGAGTTAACATTCCAAATTCAATCTGGCTTCATCGGAACTGAAGATGGTGAAATGTGAAAGGGTTCATGCTCTTAAAAAGGTGGGGAAAAGTGGACCAGAATTATGATCAAGGAAAGGTTAGAGGGCAAGAGAGAGATTACACATCGAAGATGCATCAAACAAAAGGTAAAGGTGGGGAGGTAACAGTTGTAAAGAAGCTCTAAAGCATGACCTTACATATCAATATGAAGTTGGAATTTGTGGTCTGAATCACTGAATGCTCTGAAGAGTCCAGGAGACTGTCAAGTGTCCAAACTGAAAATGAAGTGCTGCTATTCCAGTTTCAGTTGAGTTTCAACACGACACTCAGGCACAAAAATGAACATGCAAGCAAGATGGCGTATAGAAATAGTAAATGATGAGAAGGTCAAAATCCTGCTTGTAGACTGAGAAGAGATATTCTGCAAAGCCATCACCCAGTCTGCATTTTGTAAAACAAACCGTATTGTGAGCAGTTGTTTCTCTCACCACAGATGCTTTTTGTCTGAATTAATTCATGGGATGTGGCCTTTGTTTGATGCACCAACATATGTTGCTCATTATTATTTGCCCTTGAGGTGGTGGTGACTTACTTTTTTGAAGTGCTACAGTTCACTTAGTGTATGCACACCTACAATGCTTTTAGGGAATACACACTGTTGCAACTTAGTGTCAGAGGCAGAGGGAGTGGATGTTTGTGGGCATAATGTCAATCAAGTTTTGTCCTGAAAGGTGTCAAGCTCAAGTGTTGTTGCAGCTGCACTGCAAGTTGGGAGCACTGCATTGCAGTCCTGAGTTGTGCCTTGTAGATGGTAAACTGCTCTTGTAACTACAGGATTTATATTGCTAGTTCAGTTCAGTTTCTTGTCAAGGCTGGTTCCCAAGCTGTGATAGTGGGAGATTCAGTGATTGTGATGCATTGAATATCAAGGGACAGTAATTAGATTCTTGCTTGTTGAAGATGGTCATTGCCTGGCATATGGCATGAATTTTGCTTGCCCCACATCAGCCGAAGCCTCGAAAGGGACCAGGTCTTGCTGCTTTTGGATGTGGACTTCTTCAGTTTCTGAAGAGTCGTGAAAGATTCTGAATATTGTGCAGTCATCAGTGAACATCCACTTCTCGCCCTGTGATGGAAGGTAGATCATTGATCAAGCAGCTGAAGGTGGTAAGGCCTAGGACACTACCCTGAGGAACACCGGCAGAGATACCCTGCAGCTGAGAGGACTCACCTCCAACAAAACCTTCCTTTGTGCTCAGTATGACTCCAGCCAATGTAAAGTATTTAAACTCTACTTTTACCAAGAATCCTTGATGCCACAATCAAAATCAGTCTTGAAAAGCCAAAAACAGCAATCACTTTCACTTCACCTCTGGAGTTTAGTTCTCCTGTCGATTATTGAATCAAGACTTGAATGACAGGCAGACTTGTTTCTCCAGCAGATCTCCAATATTTTGCATTTGTTTCAAATTGTTCTCAACTGTCAAAATATTTACTTCCACTAGTATGGATTGTGACAAACCCAGTGCTGCAGCACTGAATACATTCCTACAAAAAGCAGAAGTTTCACACAACAATTTTGCTTATCACAGATAAATCAAGAGGAGAAAAAACGTACATATCAAGTCGTCTCGGGGTAAAAGTTCCTCAATTTATTTTACTCTGCTTTTAACTAATTAGTGAAAATCCCATTGAAAACTGGCAAAATAAGTGACCGCGAAAGAAGTTGTTATATATAGCTGCAATGAATGCTTTCCTCAATCACATGAAACTGCAAAGGGGCGTTTATCCAACTG
>NC_063352.1:4362327-4382058 GCF_021869965.1 Rhincodon typus | reverse complement strand
GAACCTAAGCAAGAGTTTTGCCCTACTTAATGTGGAAATTACCTTTTAGACAGCTGCTGAGTATTCAGAGCCTCTGCAATGTGATAAAATCACCTAATTATTTGTGTAATTTGCAAATGTCAGAAAATTGTTAAATCTTTTCTTCCTGGATTGCATGCAACTTTTGTTATGGATTTGGCACTGCTTCCTAGCTTGACATTTATGGTTCTTCTTTGTAAAATCTTATTTATTACACTTCTACACTTCAGAAAGTAAAATTTGCAGCTAATTTCTATTATTCAGTTTCAATTGTGTACTTTGACAGTAACTGGGAGATGGAATCTCTGTTTATATTGCTGTTTGCTTAATGCTTGCTTTTGTGTGGCATTTGTGCTGGGAGAGAGCTTTGCCTCCATTATACGATTAATTTAAATTCAGTGGCAGCCGGCTGATGCCACCTCACTTCCCCGCACTTGCTGCTGAACTGGCCCACTCTTGATCCGCTGTCACTGCAGGTCACGACCCAAGCGTTCAGCTCCCGCCAGGTGGTTCCTGTTCGCGACCCAACTCCTTCCCGACTCCTTAGGTAGGTGGTTAAAAGGGTGAGGGATTGGGGGTTTGGGGGGTGGCATAGAATTAGAATAGAATAGAATCCCTACAGTATGGAAACATGCTCTTCAGTCCAACAAGTCCACACAGACCCTCAGAGCATCCCCCCCAGTCTACACATCCCTGAATACTATGGGCAATTTAGCATGGCCAATCCACCGAGCCTGCACATCTTTGGACTGAGAGAGGAAACCGGAGCACCTGGAGGAAACCCACGCAGACATGGGGAGAATGTGCAAACTCCACACAGACAGTTGCCCAAGGCTGGAATCGAGCCCGGGTCCCTGGCGCTGTGAGGCAACAGTACTAACCACTGACCCCCCGTCCCCCCCCCCCCCCCCCCCCCCCCCCCCCCAAGAGAGGAGAGAGAAGAGGAAGAGAAAAAGAAAGGAAAAGGAAAGGAAACTGGCGAGCAGAGTGCTAGAATAATAAATGCTGGCCAACCAGTGATGCCCACGTACCACGACTGAATAAAAAAATCAAGCCCTACTCAACTATGCGTCAGAGCGTAGAGTGTAAAAGTCAGTGTTATGGACCAGACCAAACCCCTCAAAATACGAAGATAGCCTAGACCCTAACTTTTGCTTATTTTAAAGACAAGTGCCAAGCATTGTGTTCTGAATGTAATTCGATTGGTCAATCTACTGCCTTGAAGCAAAATCCACTTTATTCATTCACTACAGTTAAAATACAACAAAAGAAAGAAGAAATTGGAATAACTTAACTCTACTGGAAAACTTAACAGAATAATGGGCAGTAACTGTTCCAATACGGTAACATCCCATAAACACATCCTTGGCAAAGGCAAATTCAGAAATATAGATCGTCTTGCATGCAAGCCTCCAATCCAGGAGGAAAAACTTCAAGGGAAAACTGTGTGTGCGCGTGTGTGTGTGCGCGTGTGTGTGTACGTATGTGTATAGCAGGGAGAAATGTGCTGCATCTTCCAAGCCTAGCTTCAGCAAGTGCTACTGAAAAACTAAAACTAAAAATCCTGGTTCTGTGGGAGTTTGACCATTCAGGCTTCTCCTATTGTTCCAACTTAAAGAAGCAACCCAAGGCTTCACAAGCTGTTTACTTTATTGGCTTTGGAGCAGACTGCCTCGGATCTCTGCCACAATCTTCCTTCATTTAAAAAAAAGGACAAAATACACCCCTTAAAGCCATAGTATCATCACAGTCAGGTAAAAGACAACAGCCTACTGAAACAGATTTAAATTTAAGTGATCCAATTACACAGGCAGAATGTTATTTAGACTATATTGAGAATTGTGTCAGGCATGCTGATGAAATGTAAAATTTAGATTGAAATTCACTACAGTATTGCACAGTGCAATTTAAGACAGATCGGCAGTTAATAGGTTGAATCTAAATAAACAGTTTTTTGCCTACATTGTACCTTTAACTCTTTGACTAATAATATCTTCATTTCTCCTACTTTTACTTACTTTGTGGTATCTCATGTCCTTAGAGAAATGTGAATGTTATTTCTTATGCTTAGCACTGGATTAAGAAATAGCCACTACCTAGAATTACAGGAATGATTTGTATTTCACAGCACCTTTTGTCATCCCAGACTGTGATAGATCTATGCTTCCATGCCTTGCCTCCCATCTTCCATCTTTCATAAGCTTCTACACATGCAAAACTCTTGCTTAGGTTTGAACTCTCACCAGTTCCCTTTTACAAATAGACTCTGTAATTGCTGACCTACTTCAGCTCAAGGTCCATCAATGTCTTGATTTTAGAATCGTTAGGTTCAGATTTTCCTTTGTTCTTTCTTGGGATACAGGTGGTGCATTTGCTGTTCATCCAAAAATGCTCTGAAGTGAGTGGTTTAGCATGTAGGTAAAAACGGCAGAATTCTTCCACTAAAGTATGTGAGTGGACCTAATGATTTTTATGATTATCAAAGGTAATTTCATGATCATTATTCAGGTTTATTAATTGAATGTAAATTCTGCCAGCTGCCAAGATGGGAATTGAATCATGGCCCTGAACCTGGGCTTCTAAATTACTAGCCTAGTGACATTATCTTTATGCCATCACCTCCCATAATGGTTTTACCTTTCCCCCACTGGGTTATATAAAGGGAGTTGAGAAAAGGCTTGTGTGGTGCATTAATGCTGGCACTTATTGGTTGGGCTGAATAGCCTGTTTCAATTCTGAGGACTCGGTGTAAGCTTGTGTAATCCAATATGAGTTTTGTTTTAGCAAAATTTACTGAGAGTAGGAACACTGATTTTTCTTTTTTCTGCTTTCTACCTTGTGGTCATTAAGCCAATGAAAGCAACTGTATTGCCTACAGCCATCTCAGATGAGATGATCTAATTCAGTTCAGATAAGGGTTCAAACCTGGACTTCCCTGGTCTATATTCACTATTACTATACCATATCAGCAATGTGTTTACCCACTGAAACTTTCAGGGCATGCTAAATATTAGTTTGATTTTATTTAAAGTGGAAATAAATTATTTCTGATTATCCCTTCCTGCAATCCTGGACACTTGTGTGTATCCACACTATTTGTACCACGGCCCACAGTTTGTGGTCATGCACTCACCTATTTTGGCCCTTCCTGAACCTCTTTGTCATTCTAACTCTCTTCATTGCTTTAAAATGTTATTTAAAACCTGCTTCTATAACCTACCATTTCATCTGCTGTTTTAATTGTTCCTTCATTGGTGTTGTCAGTTTTTGTTTCATTCAGCTTCTCCTTAATCAGGAGGCTAATTAACTTGGAAATAGTTTATTATATTTTAGGTGCTCTGTAGGTGTATTTTGTGGCTGTTTGCTGTAGTGACTTAATGATATTGCGACATGTTCAGGAATAGAACTTGGCTGGTCATCAGTTTCATGGGAATCATTGGATGGAGCAGAAAATAAAATTTGGTAGGGGAATGGGTCTTGATGGGATGCTGTTCAGAGGAGCGGTATGGACTTGTTAGGCTGAATGGCCTGTTTCCAGCTGTAGGGATTCTATGATATGATTCACTTTACTCTGTGTCTCAGGAGCTTGGACAATAAGATCTGTGGAAGAAAAATGGAGGCTGGTTTAAGGTGGATGCTAAGTTAGTGCTAAAAATTCCACATATAGACCTCAAGACAAAAGAGGAGATACTTATAATTACAAGATAAAAAGATCTTTAAGAAGTGATGTCCATAAAAGAGAGTGTCAATATTTTAACCATTTGTTCAGAGCTAAAAAGCTAAAGCTATTTCTTCTAGAATGCAAAGTGTAGGACAGTAGAAGGAGGGGGCATTGACATCAGTGTAGTTGGATGACAGATGATGTAGAGTTGTCACAGATGAGCTACTGTCAGTGTGAGAAGATGGTGTAAAGCAGTTGAGTGTGTTGTACTGTGACAGCACATCTCCTGGTAGGAGTAGTTACAAACAGCAGGTGCTGGGAGAAGTGCCGGATTTAGCTGAGTGAGTGATCTCTAAACTGGTGATAAAGAAATCTATCACACTTGTCAGAGGTGAGAGTGAAAGTGACAAAGGAGGGTCTTTAGGGGTCATTCTGATGGAGTTTATAGGATTCAATATTATCTTTTTCTCCTGGATGATTTCACAATATGTACCATTTTGATCGTTCAGCTGCATTGGCAATGGATGGTGAGGCCAATTGTGTCAGGAATGCTTAGGTTACAGACTTAGTCATGACAGGTATATATCAGGGAACAATAGGTACTGAAGGCCATGATTAATTTACTGATGACAAAGGAACATTGGAATTAGGCATGGGAGTAGGCAGTTCAGCCTTCGAACCCGCTGTGCCATTTAACATGATCATGGCTGATCTAATCCTGGTCTCAACTCTGCTTTCCCGCCTGCACCCCATAGCCCCTTGTGTTACTTCTCATCAGAAATGTATCTACTTCTTTCTTGAATGTGTTGTTTGATTCTGCCTCCACTACACTCTGGGGCAGTGAGTTCCACAGATTTTTTGACCCTCTGAGAGAAGTAGTTTCTCCACATCTTAGTTTTGAACCTACCTCCTGTCACTCTATATCTATGACCTCTTGTTTGAGACTGTCCCAGAAGGGGGAACATCGGTTCAATGTCCACCTTATCAGACCCCTTTAGCATTTTATATACCTCAATCAGATCCCCCCTTGTTCTTCTGAACTCAAGTGAGTACAAGCCCAAGCTATCCAACCACTCCTCATATGACAAGCCTTTTGTCCCTGGAATCAATCTGGTGGATCTCCTCTGAACTTCCTCTAGTGTCGCCACATTCTTCCTCAAGTAGGGAGACCAAAACTGGACGCAATATTCTCACCAGTGTCTTAAATAATTGTAACAACACTTTTTTTGCTTTTTTAATCCAGTCATTTTGCAATAAATGCCAGGATTCCTTTTGTCTTTGTTATTATATGCTGCACCTGTATGCACATCTTCTGCAGTTCATGCACAAAGGTACCCAGATCCCCCTGCACTGACGTACTTTGAATCTGCTTCCCATTTAAATAATAATTTGCCCTTTTATTTTGGAATAAAGCCAAGAAAAGGGAGTATTTGAGCAAATTAACAATTTCAAAAATACTGTGGTCAAAATTTCAGCTATCAGGAATTTGCAAGTTCAACCAAAAGTACCAGAGGGGGTTGGGGAGAACTTTTTACCAGAGCTGAACACTGAAAGAAGTGATGTTGAAAGAGGAAGGAGATGTGACTGATGAGGGCTGCAAAGAGGAAGTTGGAGGAAATCTTGTCATTGATCAAGTCCACAGGATTAGAGAGCATGCCAGAGATGGTATTATTGAGGTGTAGGAAAGTTTATACAACAGGTAAGGTTTAGAGGGGATTGGAGGGTGGTGAGTTCAGACTAAAAAGGTTAGACAGTGGCGGTGGATTTAGTTTGCCCAGAGTGAATAGCACTCAATTTAGAGGCTTATAGATAAGAGGTTATCTGGTAAGGAGTTTAGATGGAGTTTATAATTAAATTCTCTTAATAGAGGAAAATCGGAAGTCACATGACACCAGGGTATAGTCCAACAGGTTTCTTTGAAATCTCAAGCTTTTAAAGTGCTGCTCCTTCATCGGGTGATGACGTCATGGATGAAAATTGTAATTATTCTCAGGTTTCTGGAAGAAATACTGCAGACGTCCAGATAAATAATTTTGAGTTTTGTTTCTTCATTGCCAAAAAACGCCTGGTATGGCGATCATAGCAATTTAGTGTGATTAATTCAGCCAGTGGAGAATGTTTCCTTATGATATGTAAAATATCTTAAATAGTACTATGACAGTAATAACATAACGTTGTATAACATGTAAAAGGCATAATGCTGAGGACCTCCAATATTTAGATAAGTTGTGTGTTATTTTAAAACTTCTTTAGCTTGCACTTGCAGCACCGGATTGCTTCAATGGTCTAGTGTAACAGATGGTACACCTTTTTTTTTCCCAGATCACTGCGAAACTTACTTGATGGTGAGATGGAACATTCTGCAGCACTCAGGCAAGAAATTGACAACCAGAAAAAAAAACTGGCAGAGCAGGATGAACGACATGCTGCCAAGGTTCAGGCATTGGCAAGGTAGGAGAGGTGAACCAGCCTGGGACAGTACTTATGGAAAGGGAGGATGGACTTTGGGCATCATTCTATGAAGGGTAAAGTGTTACATGCCGAAGTTTCTTTTGAGATTGCATTTACTTTTTCCAGTTTTTGGCATATACATGTGGAATCCGATTATGTGTAGAAAGTGGGAAAGAAGAATTGCCTCATAGCAAATTTACTTAAGAATTAAAATGCTTTAGTTAAAAGAATTGGATGATCTATAAGATATAGACAAGTCCCGTGTGTGTACTCCTGTTCATCATATTAGTTGTTATCATGTTTTTGAGAGAGCGAAAACCCATGAAAACTTCACATATGATGAACTGCACTGATGATACAGTTAATGTAGTCATTCACAGTTGAGCCAAAAACATTTGGTGAAGTTCAGAAATTAAATCAAGATGTACATGCACATTTGCATACATTGAGGCCTGGCAGTTAATAGGGACAAGTTGCATAAATTCGGATGGGAAGTCTGGACATTTTCCCAGCTTTTAGGAAACTTCACACCACAGTATGCATCTTTTCTATTAGTCAGCTTCCCCCATTCATCTTGATTGACAAGTTTGCAGTTGGGTGGGGACATCTTTGGAGCAGGGCACCGTAGGGTCTGAGCCATGACCCTGGTGAATGGTGAAAGATTGGTGGGGGGGATTTGGGAATGGCTTTGGTTCTCAGAGGAAACAACTCCTCCTGGCTTACAAGCAGTTCTGCAAAGGCCCTTAGCTCTCCCCGCCTCTGTCAATATCAGATTCACAATTTCGTAGCCTAGGGTTAACAGAGTTTCTAACTCCAGATGTAAGCTTTGATTTTTTTTATCCTGAATTGATGACAATATGCAAAATAGATGATTAGTTCATATTAAATTACATTTTTGAAAATGTAAACAATATTGCATCAAGATAAAACACACCCCCACCACGGCCCACCTTTTAAAATTTATGGAACACAAACCAAAACACTCAACGTGTATGACAGTAAAGTGTTTGAAATTTGGCTTTCAAGTACTTTTTGAAGAGCATGAGCAGAAACTAGTAGAAGCTGGGTAAAATACATTATATTTGTTGGCTTGTACTGATGCATCCTGCAAGTCTCAAATATATGATTCAAATTTATTTCAATGTTAGAACTGGGAAATAATAACAACTTTGAGGTCAGGCATTTGGCAAAAGCTGAGGTCTTCATATAAAATCTGTGATCAGGATATTCACGGTACAGAAGACTGTTTAATTGAAATAGGAATTTGTTTTGATTTAGTTCGTCCTAGCTGTTGGTTTGAACATCTTTACATTTCAGTTACTGAGGACAAAATGATCTTTACAATCTAGTTAGAGATCAGTTAACTTAAAAAGAAATTTGAACTTTGAGTTCGAAGCTGAATGGATGACACAAGATTTCATCTTTTAAGACATTAACTGGGACAAACAATGTGAAAACATTATACCAGGCACTATTTCTGTAGTTAACGTATACTTTAAACCATAGAACTAAACTTCTAGCATAACTCAGAAAACCTAGTCACAGGTACACATCACATGTTCCTTTTATTAGACTTTGATTCTTCCTCGATCAGGCCAAACTGAATGCTTGGATCCCAAAGATTTCCTTCTGATCTTTTCCTTCCTGAGCCTGGTAACTATTAGCACTGACTTTCTGAATTTTTTTGATAGTTCGCCCTACAGCTAAAGCTAGGCAAATCTTCTCGCCTGGTTTTAACTCCATGTGAATTTGGGCTTGTCAATCAAAGTATATGTTCCCACCCATGTTATTGCATGGTGGATCTTAGAAATCTTTGGCCTCTAATTGCTTTCTCACTCCTGTACCAAGACAGGCTAACTTATCATCAGTGATAATTTTGGAAAGTTTGTAACCTGAAATCACAGTGCCTTCTTCTGTACCCTATCCATCTCAAAGTCTCTCATAGTGACAGTGCAACTCACATGGACCCTCTATCTAGGTAGAGATGCTGATTAGCCATCCTTGAGAGCCCAACTCTCTCTCATCTTGGAATTTAATGGGCAATTTTAGGCAGAAATATTTAGAACTGAACATTCTAGGTGTTTTCCTGTGATTGTGTAGACTCAGAATGTGTACACTGTTAGCCTACAAGCTGCAACATTGTCTCCAAGCATAAACACCTCAAACCTTCTTTCCAGGAATACACTTTGAGTCCCTGTAAGTGTCTGATAATCTATTTATGCTGGTTTGCTGTCAGACAGACATCAGAACAGATCATATGACCCCTACATTCTACCTTAAGTCAAGGACACAATACCAAAAGATAATCTTATGAGCTTCATATTTGTAACAAGTCATTGAAAAACTTTCAGCAAATAATTTGAAAATATTGTGGGCACAAGTTGCCCATATTCTGAACCTAGATTTTCAAGTTACTATAAATATTCCTCATTATCAATGTGTATTGGAAAGTCTTGACACAATTTATGAGAATAGGAAGTCATAGTACAGATAGGACTCATGCTAATGAAAGATTTTAATGGACATAATTCTTTTATTTAACAGATGAACAACATGATTTTTTTCTCTGGATTACAAAATAACCACTGTCTGTGAATCTTTGAGCTACTTAACTATTGCAATTAATAGTTTTAAAATGTAGGATTTTCAAGTTGGGGGGAGAGGTGTTATTTTTCAGAGCTGTTAATTAGTGCTACTAATTTTGTCATGATTTCTATTAACACCAAGGGAAAGTGTCCTGAAAAAAAATTAGTCTAAATAAAAAAAACTGGTAGATATTGCACAGTTGGTGAAACTGCTGCTGTGATCTTTGTAAAATAACAGTTTCTCAGTAATGTTATGCTGTCAAGGATTGACAGGATTTTTAAATGCACAGTTAGACGCACTGTTTAAATTATTTTATTCATGTATGTGTTTATAAAGTACATATTATTGAAATTTGCGTTAAGAAAAGCATTGATGCAATCTTCGTCTAAGGTGAAATTATTTCCCTGATGTGTCTCTAATGGAAAAACATCTATTCCATTAGTTGCAATTCGCATCTAAGATCTGTGCTGGTGTTTTATGTAGGTGTATTTGTTAACGATATGTCTACAATGTTATTGATGATGAATAAAGTGTGGTGGACTACTCGGAGATAGCAAGAACTGCAGATGCTGGAGTCAGGGTCAACACACTGCGGAGCTGGAGGAACACAGCAGGTCAGGCAGCATCAGAGGTACAGGAAAGTCGATGTTTTGGATCGGGCCCATTGTAATGGAGGGCCCTGATCTGAAAACTCAAGTTTTTTGAGGGAGAGAGACTAGATGAGCCCTATATTAATGTAATCTTGTTTGAGGGACTTTTTAAGAAGCAAAACTACTCTGTGCCTTAAAACATATTTGTTCCTTTGCTCCTGCCTAATGGTTTTTAAAATTTGTAAACTTTTAGTTAACTACAGCCTCAAAATAGTTGTAGCTGAATTTGAAAAATTATTTCAGTATCAAGAAAATCTGGGAGATGTCGGCTTTCATTTCATGCAGTTATTTTTTCCACTTTCACTTCTAAAGGAAGTAGCACCATTTCAAATCCATGAAAACAATGAAAGAAAACCAATGTCGTGTTCTTTTGGTGAACTTTTGAAATACATGATGTGCCTAGAATCAGTTGAAGTGTGAGGAGATGTACATCAATGTTCTTTTACTTGTTGTAATACTTGTTGCCTATGGTTCAGAAAGTTAGGTGAGCAACAGCGTCAGTCACATAAATTAAGTATGTGCCATTGGTCTTTAATCCCTGTTTAGTTACTTCACTTAAGTCACAACTATGACTCTGGTAAGCTACACTTAGTCATGTTCTTTACTGGTAGAAAAGTGAAAAGGCCACATTTTCCACTCCTGATAGTTCCATTAGAGTACCACTGGTTACCTATGTGAGTGTGAACATCAGATGAGAACAGTTTGGATTTGACTCTGTTCCCATCTTGTGGCCAAATAGTTGCTAATGTGTAATGTTCTAGCTTATATATGAGGAAGGGCTGTAGTGAAGCTGCACATCAACAGGAAGTCAATGCTTTGGAATATGGGGCAAATGGTGAACAAATTACAAAACTAAAACCAAAACTTTGCTACATTTGCACAGCTGAAGTTACAAAGTTAGTCATGGTGGATAACATTTTACACCATATTTTTACAATTTAACTTTTCCATTCATTTCTTCTTGCAAAGTTAGTAGTTGCATGCTTCAGATCCAGGCTTCTTTCATTATTGGTGTGATTTTATGGGTGGACGTCTGCTACATGCAGGAATATTTTATTTGCACTGGCTAGTAGTACTTTTTTCATTGCCAGTTGTGTTGGAATAGTCGATTGTTCCTGTTGATATCTGTCTTTTCTTCCCTGTCATCTGTGATTTTGTGTAATTTCAACTACTGTTGTTTAGATTGAGAAATTCTGATAAAATAATTTTTATAAAGCAGCTGTCAATAACTAAGTCTGCATTGATATATTGAGTATGTTATTTGTTTTATATTAGAATTTTAATGTTGGATAGATCTCCCATATAAAGAGATCGAGACTGATAAGATCTTAACAAGATGAGTGCCTATCAATTTTATTTCTCAGATTTGGCCTTGAAATTGTTAAATATGAATACCATCCTATACCATTAACATAGAATGACTGATGAAATCTGTACACAGTGTTCAAGATTGTCATTCAAAAACTGACAAGTGTGACATTCTGATGAACTGTTGCATTTATTTGACACTGTGAAATTATTCAGAAATGAGGATCAAATTGATTTTCTACTTCAGTGTCACCTTTTCCAACATATCTGACCTCATTGTTATACTAACTGCTATTTGGAGTTGGCTGTTGAGAGACCTGGGTGTAGATGTTGTTTAGGACTGGCTGGCTTATCAGAATAAATTGCACGGTGGAAGTTGTTTTAATGGCTCTATTTAAACTAAGATTTTTCTAAGCACCAGAAAATGTAGTCTCAGCATGCATTTCTTCGTTAGACTGTGTAGGTAATGAGATACTGTGAGCATAATGCATGGCTGCTCAACTCGCCATGAATGAGGAAGCAGAGAGGGTGCTGTCATGGTTTAAAAGATGCAATAGTTTGCTTGATTGGATTGCTTACTTTGCCCGTGTTATTTGGATGATAATATGATGCACATAATGAAGAATGCTTTGTCTAATAGTTGAAAGGAATTCATTTTAATGATCATATGGAACATTTTTAAAGAAATAAGTGGATCTGGAGAAGGTGAGAAAGTTGAAGGCAAAGCAATTTCAGGGACTTATGGGAACAAGGAAGATCACTGTTTTAAATCAGAGGTTTTGGGAGATTGAGGTATTGAAAGTCTGAAGAATGATTTGGTAATGAGCATGTGCAACTTGGTATGGGAAGCAGACATAAGAAATAGGAGCAGGAGTTGGCTATTCAGCTCAGAAAGACTACCCTTCAATTCAAGAAAATCATGGATGATCAGCTGTAAGACCTGACTCCTTTTACGTACCAACTCAGCATTAACGTGCTCTCTTTAAATACATTGTGATCTAGCCTCCATAACTCCCTGGGGCCAAGAATTTCAGATATTTGCAATCCTCAGACAAGAAATTCCTTTGCATCTTAGTTTTAAGTGAGTGTTGCCTTATTCTGTAAGTCTGTCTAGTTCAAAATTAAATACAGGGACCAAAACTGTACACTAAAGTCCTCATCAACACCTTGTACAGTTGTAACGAGACTTCTGTTTTTGGACTCTAATCCTCCAACAGTCGAGCCAAAATTTCAATTGCCTTCTTAATTACTTGCTGTATCGACGTACTAACTACTTGTGTTTCATGCACAAGAACACCCAAAGCCTGCACATTTTTAGAGTCTCCCTCCATGTAAAGAATTGTCTGCCTTTTATTTCTTATCAAAGTGCATGATCTTATACTTGCCTACGTTCAACTCCATCCTCCCAAGTTTTTGCTTACTCATTCAACTTAGCCGTTTCCTTGCAGCTTCCTTATGTCCTCATCATGACATGCCCTTCCACTTATTTTTGTATCATCAGAAAATTTGGGTACATTAGGTTCCTCTCCTCCTCCAAGTAATTAATATAGGTAGTTAATAATCGGGACTGCGGGTCTGATCCTTGTGGCATTCCACTAGTTGTTTCTTTCTATCTTGAAAAGACCCATTAATCTGAACTCTGTCTTCTGTGTTGACCAATCCTTAACCTATGCTAAAACATTACCACCCTGACCATGAGATCTCATCTTGTGCTATTTTTACCACCTTTTATGTAGCACCATAAAAATGCCTTCTGAGAATCTAAATGTGTTCACGTGCTAGTTACTCTTCTTCAACTCTGCTTGTTATATACTCAAAGAACTCTACCAAATTTATCAAACATTTCTTTTTGAAAAACCATGTTAACTCAGTTTGATTGCATTAAGCTTTTCTAAACGTCTTGCTATTTTCTCGTTAATAATGGACTGTGGCATTTTCATAACAAATGTTAAGCTAATTGATAGGATGTGGGCAGCCGAGTTATGGATAAGCTGAAGTTCAGAATTTGAGGGTGAGATGCTGGCTGATGTCTGGAAGCAATGAAAGCATGAATAAGCATTTCAGCAACAGTCGTACAAGTTGTGCTGGAAGTGGGTAATGCTATAGAGGTGGAAATAAGCAAGTTTTTGTGATGGGGAGGATGTGCATTTGGAAGTTCTGGTCAGTTTTTGGTCCAAACTGCAATAGTAGACAAGAAGCTGGGGAATGGAATTGAAAATATTATGTTTATGACAAGAAAAAAAAAACTTTTAAAAGTTCAGTTACAAAAATGTGTGGTTTATTGAATACTAAATGTTTGACAAAATAGTCTCACAACAAAGAGCTAGACGTGGATGGCGTTAGCTTGTGCGTGAAAGCTGATCTTAGGTCTGTAATGATATTGTAAATACTGTATCTCTATTTTTCTGTACTTTCACATGTGGACTAAGTAGGATAACTTTTCTGAAAAAAAAACAAGGATTGTTGAGTAATTATTGCACTCTTTAAAAGCAAGTAACCTGACACTTGTTGTTTACATAACTGTTGTTTATTCAGTTGTGAAAGCCTTGTTAGAAATAAACTGGAGTTAGGGGGCTGTGCACAAATGCTGATTGGTCTGTGAAGTCTTGAGTGGAGTCATGACCAGTTACTGTTCACAAAAGCCTGTTGTCTTCCAACAGCTATGTGATTGGCTTCTAAGTAGCTGATCAGCTTTTGGGTATGAATGTTTGGGCAATTGAACCTCTGGGGGAAGGAACTGTATTAAAGAGCATCTCAAACCTGAACATATCTAGCTTACTTTCTCTTTATCAGTTCTGTAAGTTGTGACTTTTAATTAAAAGGTCAGAGACCTTATATAAGTTTGAACCAGTTGCCCTGTGCCTCCTGCAAACAAATGAAGGAAGATTGACAACCAGCGTTCTGATCAACAAAATGATTATTTCAGCAAACTCTGTGGACAGGGACCACTGAACTGCTTTCCCAGTTTTTCCCGTCTGTCCATTGCACCCATATTTGTTTTCTTCTACCTATATATGCATGTACAGGTGAAAATTGATGATTGAATTAAAGTTTTAACTCGTAAAATTATATGTTGATAGTTCATAGTTGTTTATTTGCAGTTAGAATCTATTTGTTGGTAATAAATAGCAATTCTTATTAAGTACAGAAAACTGATTCATTCTTTCTGTCAACCTGGGCGTGAAAGACATAATTTGGGGAATTCTGTGTACTTGTAAAATATTTTTTAACTTTTGTGACGAATCTGGGAATAGCAGGGCTTGATTTCCAAGGTGTTACCGCAGTGAGGTGTAACATTACCAATTAGAAGCTTGTAAGGAAGAGGTTGGGGAACCAAGAGCAGAAGTTTGGAACTCTGGAGATAAAAGCTTTGACAAAATTGAGCATGGGTTTATTTTAATAGATAGTAGATTCAGTGAGAAGGCAGTAGTTCATTTTTTTCATTTGAGGGGTGTGATGATTGTAATTTTGATAAGTGGATGTGCCTCCAATAAAATGGCCCAAAAGAGAAATGCACAAGGCCCTAGAACATTGGTGGGGTGTCTTGCTTTGACTTGGTGAGGAAGAAAGGGTATGGGGAGCAAGGTTAGTGAATGAATGATTTCAGTGTTTGTTGTGAAGAAATTCACTAACATTTGAAAACATGAGTACACAAAATACAAGGCTAAAGTCTTAAGAACTTTACATCTGTCTTCTTCAAAGAAGAAAGTGATGCAAAGTTTACATTAAAAAGGAGAGAGGTTGTGTACAGAATAGTAAAGACGTGCTAAAAAGATTTACATTACTGAGACTTGGTAAGCCGACCTTGTTCAAATGGAATCCATACCAGGTTGCTGAAAGGAGCAAACTTAGAAATAGTAGCGACATTCAATCTTTCAACCTTAATTAAATGCAAAGGTAGTGCTAGAGAACCATGGCTTGCTCATATTCTACCACCAGTTAAGAGAGGTACAAACCAGGGAATTACAGATTAGTCAGCCTAATTTCAGTAGTCCGTAAAGTAGTAGAAACCGTTATCAGGTGCAAATTAACATTTATTTGGCTAGACATGGATTAATCAAGGACACGGACTTTATCTGACTAACATAATGGAATTCTGTGTGGTAATGGGGAAGATTGATTGCAATCGATTCTATATGCATGAACATTTGGAAGGCATTTGCCAAAGAGCCACTTGAGACTAAATAAGAAGATGAAAATCTATGTAACTAAGGGCAATTGGTGGCGTAGATACAGCATTAGCACAGTGCCAGGAAACAGAGAATCAATGAGTAGATATTATAGATTGAAAGTAATTTGTGATGGGTCTGAAGAGAGAGACAAAGATTAATTATTCCATCTAGAGTTATGAAGATGTGGAAAGTTCTACTGAAAAGGTGGTGGAAGATCATTCTATAAATCATTTTAAAGGTAAGTTGAACAAGAACTTGGGAGTGAGGAGCTTGTAGGATTATGAATAAGAAATTAGCATGAAATAGGCCAAATGTCCTCTTCCAACTCTGCCAGTTTCATTGATTTCATGAACAATCCCAGCTAATTCCACCTATTATGGAGTTAGGTAGGATATGTTGTGAACAGAAACAATCCAGAAATGATACCATTATTTGGTCCGTTGCTTTAGAATCTGCCCTTAACCCTCCGCTCTCTTTCCTTTTTCTAGATAGTTTTTATTTCAATTTGTTACCTTCCTTTCATACAGTAGCTCATTTTTTTAAATGATCTTTTGTATGGTACCTTGTTAAAGACTTCCTTGAAGTTTTTTTATCACAACTATTGTAATTCCTGCATCATAATTTCATTTCTAAGTAAAGAATATTTTTTATTTCCTGCTCAAAGTGTTATGCTCACTGGCCCATAATAGGTTAATCCTGTCTCGCTATTTCAACGTGAATGAATTAACTGGGCCTCGCTTTGTGACACACCAACCTAACAGAAGCATAAGAAATAATTTCTTGATGGCCTCATAATTTTTTCATTCTTTTGTGATTGATTTTAATGTTTTATTTTGAACCTTAGAAATTTCGCTAAAGATTAAAAGGATGGATGAAAACATATTTCATAAAAAATGCATTGAGAAAGAGAGACTTTGACAGGATGTTCTTTGTTGTCTGTTACTTAACCACACCTTTTGTTGGCAATGTTTACAGTTTTCATAGTGTATCTTTTTCTTGGTGCATTTCTTTGTGTTGCCATGTTATCTAGTAATCTCAATGATCAGAGATTTATTTCTGAATGATGTTAACCTGACTTGTGACGTGCTTTTTTCAATAAAAATTGTTGTAAGTAAACTAAACTATCAGAAAGCATTTCTGTTTGGTATAGTATTGGGTGATCCTATTGGGTAAAATATCCTTATGCCTGCAGGATCATGATTGGAATTCGATATATGCTGAAAAGCTAAATTTCTTCTGCTCTGCTGGCTGCAAGGACCCCCTATGAAAATCATTTGGACAGGTGCCTACAATTGGTGGCTGTTATAAATGAACAGCATAGAGTAATTATGATTTTGCAGTAAATTGTAATGTTACTCAGAAGGCCTACAGAGTTGTTAGGTGTCCAAACTTTAGCAAAAAATCAAACTAACGCCATCAGGTTGGCATTGACACATATCAGGATGGAGTGGAGTGATTTACTGTGTACCTGGAACATAGCAGTTGTGGCCTGATTTAATGTGGATTTGAAACTGCATTCTGGAATGGGAAATTCAATTTCGTTATCTAGTACTGACTGCTGTTATCTTGATGAGGAGCATTTAGGAAAATGTTTTCATTTTTTTTCCTTTTCGAGGGCTCAGTTTTAGCTTGAAACATCAAAAGGGTTTATTCCAGCAGCACATAGCCAGCTGTCTGTTCTCTTGAAAGTGTCAATGAAGATTAATTCAGTTACAACTACTCATTATAACAGCAGTCATTATTACATTGTAACTTTATTTACAAATTACTAACAAATGGACACGTTGTATACAGCATCTGTGTACCTGACAAACTTTAACAGCTTTCTACTGCACTATTCTACAACAACCAGTATGGTCTTTCGATTCTCCAAATAACTGTAGGAACAAAAATGCAGTGCAGCTGTGCTCATATGGTTTTTGAACTGATTCAGTTGGAAGACAGAAATGTGATGAAATAATGTGCCCTGAATAATTATGACTGCAGGACCACAATATCTGTTGTGGCCTTAGAATGAATTGAATTAGTTTCAAAGCCTAGCCTTCAATGGTTAATGTACTTTTAGCCAGTAAATGTAATGAATAATGTATTTTGGGTTACTGTTGCTGTTTCTAGGGAAGAAGGAGTCCTGACCTTCAGATCATGCAGTTAACCACTCTTATCTTTCTAGACAGAAGAGCACTCAAGGGCTGAAGCTTTGCTCATGATTTTGTTGCAAACCCAATTGAATGATATTATCTTTGACCTTATTTTGTGCTGTCACCATAATTTGTATTTGTATTTTTCAAATAAAAGCAGATCTAACTCAGGAAGCCAAGAGATTAGCGAGATCACAAACCAGTGATAGGGAGTGACAAGTGAGACTAATCATCCAAATTTTAAAAAACTTGCATGTAATAGAAGGTTCTGTAAATAACATTTACTCTGACAGGAATTGAGCAAGAGTCTAATTGTGCTACTCAAAGTGTATAAAAGTTGGCTGGCTGTTTGACTGTTGGGCAACCTCAAAGCAGAGGAAGATGATCACCACCAGAAGCTTTCAGATGGCATTACCACTTGATGATTAAGGGCAGATGCCCCAATTCAGGGATGCTGAGTATAGTTGTAGGGTTTGAGAGTTGAGTACATAGAGTAGTTTTTCTACATTATTCTGCTGTATAAATGCTAATTGTCATTCTTCTGGGAATATCTGTCAAATGGATGACAGATTCATGGTGGGCATGTGTAATGGAAAGTTTGTTTCCTTATTTAACAAATTGTGAATTTAATGTGGTAGACTTATTTTTCATGTCATCCATGTTGAGTGTCCTGTATGATTTTTATTTGATTGTGATTAGGAGACTAAGATCAGTTGAATTCAGACAAGATCATACAATGAAATTGTGATATTACTTTACCTGCTCTTAATAAACCAAGGATTGTAGGATTTCAAATGAAAGCAGAATATGATGGAAATATTTAGCATCTATGCAAAGATAATCTATTCCAATCAAAGAACAAGTTAAGAAGCGCAGAAATTAATAGTGGTTCTTAAGAGCCACTTAAAAATGGTGGGCAGGGGCATCACCATGCAGTGTTATGATCTCAGTTGATGGTACTACTGGACAAATCAGATCCCAGATTGGAAACTGGCCTGATAGATCCTTTTTTATTAATTGCATAATGGTTGAAACATTAATCATGCAAGGCTACAGATCCTTTAATAACGCAACGGATGTTTATCACACAAAAGAATAAACAGATAAAATCAAAGTATCAAGATATAGAGAACTGTTTTAAAAAGTCTTAAGAGGGAGAACAAAATAATATTTTCAAACTATTTCCCAATATCATCTATTTATCGAAATTCAAGTCCAGAGAAATTACCCCACAGATCTTCAGGGTTTATTTAATTGACTCTTGCCAGTTTCTTTCCTGTGAATTGTGGTGTTGTCTTGCATGAACATTCTCAAAATTGAGAGTTTGAACTTTCTCAGCTTCTAATAACCTGGAGACTTCTAAAATCTATGCTTGTCTGGAAATTGCACAACCTAAACTTGTCGAGGGGTAACTTATTCCTTGAACTGTGTTTAAAAGCTCCTTTCTCGGAGGGAAACTGTACTTGCGCCCGACCCCAGTGAAGCCTCCTTTTAAACTGCTCTAAAAACTTTCAGTCTCTGAACTTTCTAACTGCAAATCAATCTGGAATATTCTGAACTTTGAAAAAATGGTCTTTACTGATCAGTTGTATACTATAGTAGTAAATACAACTTTTTATTAACATCACAGGATTCTATTGCCACTTGAATTCTGAGCAAAGCTGAATTGGGTCAGTTATGTTCCAGAAAGGCTCTCTGACTTTATATTTTCTCAAAGAACACCGTTCACAAAAATAACCAACACTCATGTGCCACCACTATTTTGAAATCGTAACCGTGAAAATGTAATTTATATTATTCAATTTTCATCACATTAGACTAACCAGCTGAAAAGCCCTAGTGAGAGGATGATATGATCTGTTCTAAATGGAGGCACCCACTGGCTGGAATCTGAGATCAAGTATGACACTACCACCACCACTGAATTCACAACTCCAGGCCTTTCCAACAACCACTGACCCACTCTGTGCCTCGCTGTTGGGTGCTTCACTCACCTTTTACATGGGGTTTCAGTATTAATTCTTTGTGAAGGGTACACAGCACTATTGGCAGTGGCCATTGCTCCTGGTGGCACAGTTTTATTGGGCAGCTGACAGCTTTAGAAGGTGAGATTTTTGACCCAGAACAGGATTTCTATTAGTAGGTGTTCTAAATTCCCCTGAAAAGCATTGAATTCCATGAGGTCTCTTGGAAACGAGTGTGGCAGAATTACCATGATTTTCTAGCCAGTGGATGGGCTCCTTAGACAAGCAGTAAATTCTGCCCAAGGACCTTGACAGCTGAAAGGTGGATCTTCTAAAGGAATAATAAAAAGGCCAGAATTAGAGGAACAGGAAGAACTTGAGGGTTGTGCAGCACGAGGAGATTACAGAGTGGTGGAATTTCAAAACAACATGGAGAATTTTTAATTCAAGACAGTGTTTAACTAGAAGCCAGCGTAGGTCAGTGTGCACAGAAGTGATAGGTGAACAGGGCTCGGCACAAGTTAATAGTGCACTATGGAATTTTGAATGACCTCAACTATATTAGAACTATTTTTGCCAAATATATTTTCAAAATAAAAACTGAAAGAACTGTGGATGCTGTAAATCAGGAACTAAAACAAAGTTGCTGGAAAAGCTCAGCAGGTCTGGCAGCATCTGCGAAGGAAAAACAGAGTTAACGTTTCGAGTCTGGTGACCCTTCCTCAGAACTTTCCCTTTCTGAGGAAGGGTCACCGGACCCGAAATGTCAACTCTGTTTTATCC
>NC_063352.1:4357058-4357327 GCF_021869965.1 Rhincodon typus | reverse complement strand
TGTCCAATTCCAGGTACCCCACTTTTAGAAGGATATGAAGGCTTTAGAAAATAAAAAAAATTCAGGTAGTAAAAATTGGTCCCAGGAATAAGGGACTTCAGCTACATGAATAAACTGGGCAAAATGAAGTCTGTTTCCTTAAAGAGGTTGAGCATATTTGATTGAAGTATTAAAAATCATGAGGGGTTCAGACATAATGGAGAGAAATAAATTGTTTCTCTTGTTGTTAGGGCTGCCATCCAGAGGACAGAGTTAAGTGATATGTGAAA
>NC_063352.1:4305984-4356558 GCF_021869965.1 Rhincodon typus | reverse complement strand
TGGACTGTTTCGTGTTACTTTCAAACTTTCCAACCGACGAAGCCGCCAGCTTGCTTTCTCCCTGCCTGACAAAACGCAGTGTTTGCGAAATGTTCCAAGTAGCTACAGTAAACAACCCTGAAGGGCTTTGCCCTGGTTATGTAACCAGCGTGGGTTACTCTGGCATTTCAAGTTGCCAGGTTAGGTCGTTCACTTCCGGCAGCGAGTGGTCTTGGCTCACCACTTGGACTGAAAAAGCTTTTTCCTGTCTTGTCATACTTTGTTGTTTCCACCACAACCCCACTCACGACATCAATTGAATGGACTGGAGACAATGAAACGGTTAAAATTCTTTTGAGGACGGGGGGGCGGAGGAAGAAACAAAAATCACAAACAAGTTTTCTTTTAATAAAAGAAAAAAAGAGTTTTATTGGAAGGATGCGTTTGGGGATGGTGCAGAGGAAAGATCGGATGCAGAAGCAAAGTAAATGGGCCTGCCTTTGGTGTGATGAGGTTAGTAATAACAATAAAAAGGCTGAGGGAGGGAGGAATCTCTTCTGCCCCCCCCGGGAAACAGCCCTCACCCCGACCACTGAGCCGAACCCACACGGCGACAGCACACACAAAACAAAAAGACGCTCGGCGAGCTGCACATAATTACCGCTCATGTTTCCTGCCATTTCAGCCCCGAACGGCTCGCATCAGGCGACGAGCTGCTGGCACGTCAGTCACATCCCGGCAGCGACGCCGAACCTCCGCCATTTCCTGGCACCCAACCAAGGCGCATGCGTCCACGCCGCCGCCGTACCACGCCTGCGCGAAATCGCCGGCCTGCTACTGCGCATGCTCCAATGTAAAGGAGCAACGCCAAGAGAAGTGCGCAAAGATACAGTTGTAAAGAAGATGCTTGGGAAGTTAACTCCTCTCTCTCCACAGAGGCTCTGGAGTGTTTCTTTGCCTGCCCTACACTTTGTGTATTCTTATTTTAGTTGAAAAATGACGTGCAAATTGATAAGACTTGGGTGTGTCATTCATATTAAATGGTTGAAACAAAAACAAATTACTGGAGAAACTCAGCAGGTCTGCCAGCACCTGTGCAGAGAAAACAGACTCAATGCTTCAGGTCCAGTTACCCAACTTCAGATCTTTAGTTCTGATTCCTCTACACAGATCTACTGAGTTTTTCTCGAAATTTCTGTTTTTGCTTGTTTCAGATGTCCAACATCCACAATTCTTTATTCTATTAGGTGACTGATTGTCTTACTCAAAAAAGAACAAAATTGATGCTAAGAGACAGTAAGAACTGCTGATGCTGGAGGCAAAGATAACACAGTGTGGAGCTGGAGGAACACAACAGATCAGACAGCATTAGAGGAGCAGGAAAGTTGACGTTTCAGGTGAGGACCCTTCTTCAGAAAGAACCTTCTTCCTGCTCCTCTGATGCTGCCTGACCTGCTGTGTTCCTCCAACTCCACACAGTGTTGTCTTTAAAATTGATGCTAAACCTGTGAATCTATGTTAATAACCGTATTTATGAATATCCCTGATGGAGTGCAAAGTTGAAAACAATGATGTGGTTAGATGATGTTCCAAGAATAGCAATACCAACTTCCTAAATACAGTTTCCTACAAACACTTATACAATGGGCTGTGCAAAATAATGTATTTTTCGAAAAAGTTATCTTTAACTCTTGAGAATAGATTCTACATTTCAGTTGCAATATCTATCTAATTTATTGAACTCGCTGTATGTTTATTTCCTTGTGTAAATAATTTTGAATACTACTTTTAACTAGTGTAAATGTTTTGCTTCTGTCTTCTCTGTGGGAAAACAGAAAGAATCCAGAAATACCTGTAAACCAGAATGTGGAAGGGAGAGATAAACTTTATTATTTGTTGGCAGGATGTATGTGAGAACCAGCACAGGTCTGTGCTAGAGTCTCAACATTTTACAATTTATATCAAGGGCTTAGATGAAGGCAGCTAAATTTGCAGCTGACACAGAGATACACAGGAAGGCATGTTGAGAAGAGGATAGCAGTAGATTATAGATATAGATAGGTTGTATGAGCACTTAGTAAAATTCAGGGTAATCAGACAGAATCAACATGGTTTTATGGAAGGGGAACCATGTTCAAGCAATATATGAGAGATCTTTGAAGAAGTTAATGTGCTGTCAGTAAAGGTGAACCTGTGCATATCATGCACTTGGATTTCCAGGAGGCATTTGATAAGGTGCCAAACAAAGTTTATTGTGGAAAACATGTAGGCTATCTAACAGGAAAGATAAAGTAGGCATGAATGATTCTTTTCCACTTTGGCAACATGAATGATGCACCACACGGATGTCAACATTTACAATTTTTATAAATGACTTTGATAAAGGGACCGAAGGCATGGTTACTAAAATTACTGATGACACAAAGGTAGACCACAAGATATAATAGCAGAATTAGGCCATTCAGCCCATCAAGTCTCCTCCATAATTCAATCATGACTCACATGATTCACAACGCTATGTTCCTGCCTTCTCTCTGTAATCCTTGATCCCCTTACTAATCAAGAACCTATCTCTGTCTTAAATATACACAGTGATCTAACCTCTATCGCTTCCTGCAGCAAGGAATTCCACAGATCCACCACCCTCTGGCTAAAGAAATACTTCCTCATTTCAGTTGTAAAGAGTCATCCCACCACTCAGGCTGTGTCTTCGGGTCCTAGTCTGTCCTACTAGAGGAAACATCTTCTCCACATCCACGCTATCCAGGCTTCTCGGTTTTCTGAAAGTTTCAATGAGTAAGGTACAAAGAAAATAACTTGTGAAAGCAAGATAAGAAATAGGTTAAATGGGTGGACAAAGATCTGGCAAATGGGGTATAATGTGGTAAAATGTGAAATGTTCTATTTTGATAGAAGTAAATAAAAGAATTATTTTCCCTTAACAGTGAAAGTTCAGAGAGGGGTCTGCAAGTTCGACTGCATGAATCAATGTTTTGGGGGCTAGTATGCAATTAAAGCAAGTTAACTAGGAAAGCTAACAGAATCTTATTGTTTAATCTGAGGGAAATTGAATCTAAAACTGGGGATGTTATGGAGATAGTAGGAACTGCAGATGCTGGAGAATCTGAGGTACCAAGGTGTAAAGGGTCTTTCTGAAGAAGGGTCTAGGCTCGAAACGTCAGCCTTCCTGCTCCTCTGATGCTGCTTGGCCTGCTGTGTTCATCCAGCTCTACACCTTGGGATGCTATGCTTCATTTATACAGGCTATTGGTTAGATGATCTGTTTTTTCTGTAAACTGTTGGATGTAAATACATTGGAAGCAGTTCAAAGATGGTTTATTAGATTAATGCCTGGAATCGGGGCGGGTGGGGTGGTAGTCTTATGAGAAAAGATTGGACAGGCTAGGCTTATATCTCCTGCAGTTTAAAAGAGTAATTGCCGATTTGACTGATCCTGAGGGGTCTTGACACGTTGGATGTGGACAGAATACTTCCTCTTGTGGGAGATTCGGAAATAGGGGTCACTGCTTATAAATAAGGGAATGAGCAAATAAGTTTCTGTCAGTAAGCTGAGAGCTTTTGGAACTCTCTTTCTCAAAAGAATGTCTTTAAATAATTTTAAGGAAGACATGGATATATTCTGGATAAGCAAAGGGTTGGAACGATATCAAAATAGGTGGGTATGTGGATTTAGGGTTACAATCAGATCAGCCATGATCTTATCAAATGGTGGAACAGGGTTAAAGGGTTGAGTGCCTTCTCTTGCTCTTAACTTGTATATTCTTATAGAAAAGGAAGGAGACATTGATGAACTTAAAGTGAAGGAAGAGAAACCAAAGATGAAAGATTAACATAAAGTAAGAGTGAGAGACTCCATATTAATAATCTAATTACAAATCATACACAATCAGTTTACATAGTAGGAAAGGCTAAGTGAATGATTGTAAGGTCAAGAAAAAAGAGGTCCAAAGTGTTATTACAAGTCATTTTATTTCAATATTATTGCAACAACATTAATTAGTTCAAAGATCACTGATAACGTACAGAGACATACAAAACTTTGATATATTTAAATAATCAATATATATTGGAACATAGTCTCAATAAGCAAAGAGAATACTAAGGCAGAAAGGGGAGAAAATAATGTGTTAGATGAACCAGATTTTCATTTTGTTCAAAATCAGGAATAGCAGACTAGGCAACAGGATGATAAACTGGAGATGCCATGTGACTATTTAACATTAAGCAAAATCTGTCAACGTTTTCGCTTGGCTTTTGATCTGTCCGACATCCCCAGCAGATTAACACTTCAAAACACCCTGGAAATTCCTGCGTTGATCTGAGTTATATTTTCAGCCTGGTACAGTCAATACGTAGAAGGTTGGCTTCCAAGCTTCCACCCAAGCAGTTGCACCAGGAAGGGGACACAGATTTGCTGGAGAAAGAGAAACAGAGAGTTGCTAAGCTGTACAAGTGATATTCCTGGCTGAAAGGCCAACATGTAGCCCTGCTCTGGGTTTGACAAGGTAAGTTGTCCAAATACCCGACTTGGCCCCCATGAAACTTAGAATTTTGTCCTCTTGGATCCAGGATTTAATTCAATGAAGAGCAAGAAATATGTCAGTCTTCTGTGTCATTTGTCTACAACCACCCATACTTTGTTTCAGCCATCTTTACCCAGACTGGCCTACATGTTACTCTGGACTACACAGCAATTCTAACAAAGACTCACTGGACTCTGTTTGTCTCTCTACCGATGCTGTCAGACCTGCTGAGTTTCTACAGCACTTTCCTTCTCTTTCCACAGAATTTTGATCGCCCTTTAACTGTGTAATAAGGGGTGAGTAGAAGTGACCATGTCAGTGATGCCCACATCCCACGAGAGAATAAACTTTAAAGATGTATAATCCAGATGCAGGCTATCAGGCTTAACTGATCTATCTGAATGTCTGTATTCCACATCAGCCTCCTACCACTGTAATGTCCTATTCCCACCATAACTCCGTAGCCCAAGCTCCCTTAATATACTTGTACACATCAACTCTCCAATTGAATAAGTTAGTGCTACCTGCTTCAACCACTATGCGTGACAAGTGTGATACAGATCCTTACTCCCAACGTGATTCCTTATACCTTTGTTTAATCTGTCAATTCAGTTTTGAATTTATGTCCATATTCTGGACTTGTCCACATGGGTAAACAATTTCTCCATATTAAACTAATGTAAGGAATTTGAAAATGTGAAAAGACTCCGATAAGTCTCCTCTTGATCTTCTTTATTCCAGACAAAGCACCCCAGGCTATGCAATCTTTCATGATAGGTACATCCTCTCAATTCTTTTACCAATCAATCTTTTTGTGCATTTTCTTCAGTGGTTCAACATCATTCTGGTTGGCATTGAAATCAAAACTGCACACAGTACTCAAAGATTGGAATTTTATGCCCATCCCCAAATCGGTCTTCAGAAGGGTGGCATGGCAGGTGTGCCAGGCCTGTCATTTGCCCACTCCCACTGGAATTTAGCCAGCAGCGGGATTGAGGTTAGATGATATATCCACCCTTGGGGCAATTAAAGGCCCTTAAAAGGCTACTGCTGGCATTTTCACAGCAACAGAGGTGCCCAATGCCACATGGTGAGGCCTCCAGATCATCTCTTAAATCCTGGCATTGGCCTTGGTGTAGGTCCCTCCTGTTCAGATATACTGTGCCCAATGGAAGCTCTCTACCCCCACCCCACAACAAGGATCGACTGCCACATCTTCTACATTTCTAGGCCTTCTAGTTGCAACCCCTTATCTGCCTTGGTGGACCCTGTCTGTCTGGCCCCTCCCACTTACCTTACAGTTCATCCTACATACTGCTCCCCATCAGTCACCAGCTACAATCCCAGGATGGCTACCACTCCCAGTGCCACGGCTCAAGGCTGGAGAGCTGCCAATCATCTGATTGCCTGATAGCTCTTGGAGGCAGGACATCCTTATAAATGGGGGTGCATCCAACAACCAGGCCCTCTCAACTGTTGGCCATAAAATTAGATTAAGGTTTCCCACCCTTTGGAAGTGGACGTGCTCCTGATATTTTGATCAGGGGATGGGGTCAATGCTTCTGTGTAAAATTTCAGTAAATGAGTGAGCAAGCCTAACTTCTATATAAATTTAGCCGTACCTCCCTGATATTGTAACCTCCTCCCCCATGGATTAGCCCTGTACTAAGATCAGTTTTTGTTGTGTGTGTTTGAAGCTGGCAGCTTGTGAAGAGTTCATTTGCTGGAAGTTATAACATCGGCTCTAGTTGTTCCAAAGGTTGCTGCATTCAACATTGCCAAGGAACAGGGGCAAAGCTTGTTGTGATGGTTTTCGATAGATCAAGCAAAATAGTTTAAGGATCATTGAACAGCAGTTCAACAGCCAGTGAGAATTAGAGAAGGTGACTCCATGTTGGTTGGTGGCAGTTCAAGCAGAAGGCTGCTACCTTTGGGCTGCTGGTCAATAAGGCAGCAGAGATGCTGATGTTCACAGTCATAGAACATAGAACATAGAACATTACAGCACAGTACAGGCCCTTCGGCCCTCAATGTTGCGCCGACCTGTGAAACTAATCTGAAGCCCATCTAAACTAAACTATTCCATTATCATCCATATGTTTATCCAATGACCATTTAAATGCCCTTAAAGTTGGCGAGTCTACTACTTTTGCAGGCAGGGCATTCCACACCCTTACTACTCTCTGAGTAAAGAACCTACCTCTGACATCTTCCTATATCTATCACCCATCAATTTAAAGCTATGTCCCCTCATGCTAGCCATCACCATCCGAGCACTAGGCAGTCAGGAGAAATTAATGTCTCAAGAAACAGTCACTGGGCATTCTCAAGAAATTTTGCAATGGCGTTTAGAAAATGATGAGCTACCAAGACAAGAGTAGTCGTTGAGATGTTCCATGACGGAACAGTCTTTGAGGGAGTTCCAAAGCTAGATCGTCAGAAGCAAATAATTGCTTTAACAAGATTTTGGGAACTCGTAGCATCACTATATCGGAGGATGTTGTTGAGAGATCTCTGGAACCTGTCTTAACCACATCTATTCTTTGACATGCATGGTGGGGTATCCAACCATAGGAATTCAGCTGTTAATCCATAGCTACCTCATGTTAATTCTGGATGTTTGACTTTAATTTGTACATACCAGTACATTATTATATAAGTTAGAAAAGTAAAACAAAGTTTAATGTGTTCTTTAAAACAACGGTATCGTGTAATTTCAAACTTCATTCATTTTAAAATAAAAAGTTACTGGTATTTCATTAGATTGCACTGTAAATATGCATAAATTTGTGATTGTAATAACTCCAATAAACTTCCCCCATTGATTGGGCTTTATCATCTGCATTGCTACTTGGAATTCCAGCTCACATTTTATTGTATTTCAATTAATTTGCCATTATTCACAAACTCCACAAGCCATTTTATATCATCCCATATTTTGGTGCAGTCCTCCAATTTGTTATCATGTCCAAATTTTACATCATGATTCCCCTTTGACAGTCTAAACCATTTACATTTATGGTACCAACTATGTATTCATTCGCAGGATGTGAGTGTCACTGGCTAGGCCAGCATTTATTGTCCATCCCTAATTTCCCAAACAACAGTTGGGAGTCAACACATTGCTCTGGGTCTGGAGTCACATGTAGGATAGAATATTACAAAGTTGTGTCGAGTAATTGTGAATTGGAAGGCAGGGAGCAAGAATATGTTTGTAAAAAAATGATAAGGGAGAACAAGTGTGTGATCCCTTTAAGAGGTAAAGTGCTTTTCTAAGCTTAGAGATTTATACAGAAAAAAAAATGTCTGTATGTAGCTTAAGATGTACAGCCAGTTCTAAGATGGAAACATGTATCAATTGACTGTGTGATTGGAAGCCCTAGGCTTGTTTTGATGTTTTGGTAAATAGCTGGAATCAGCTAATTAATTTAAACCAAGCACTTGGTGATTGAAAGTCACTTGAGTTTAAATCTGATGGTTTTGACAACCTCAGACCAATGCTATTGTAAGAAAATTGATGTCATCCAAGGTATACAAGGAGAGGGATTTTGAAAATCAATGTGAGAGCAAACTGTCATCTAAGAACAAGCATCTAGCTCTCACAAGGAATCGCTAAGCTCTCTAAGAAGGCACCATCTATCCATTAAAGAACCATGGCACTTTTAACTAAGAGTTCTCACAGAAGAATTCACAGAGAAAACATCCCTGACACCCAGATCAGCAGAAGAAAGGGGTTTATGACTGGAGAGACAGTGGAGAAGGCAGAGCATTCCGGAAGACACATTCTTTGTGGATTTTGAGGGAACAAGTTTTAATTTTTTTTCTTACTACTTGCGTTATATAAGTGGGACTCATGTTTAGTGGAATAGCATACCAGTAGAATCTTGTTCAGTTAGGGAATAGTTAGGAGTTGGGGAAAATTGTTCTGTTTGTTAGTAGTTCTTTAATTTGTTCACTGTTAGGGTTAAGTAAATAATTTGTTACTTGTTTCTGATAAAGTGTATATCAGGGATTTTCTTTCATTCATCCAGTTGTTGTGGTCCACGTTGGGACTAACAACATAGGCAAGGCTAGGATGGAGGACCTGTTTGGGGATTATCAAGCACTAGGAACGAAATTAAGGAACAGGTCCTCGAGGGTCATAATCTCCGGATTACTGCCAGAGACACGTGCAAATTGGCTTAGGGATAAGAAAATTAGGGAAGTAAACACATGGCTAAGGGAGTGGTGTGGGAAAGAGGGGTTCCATTTCATGGGGCATTGGCATCAGTTTTGGAACCGGAGGGATCTGTACCGATGGGACGGTCTCCACCTGAACCAATCTGGAACCAGTGTTCCAGCGAAAAGGCTAAATAGGGTGGTCACTAGGACTTTAAACTAGTGAGTTGGGGGGAGGGAAAGGGAAAATGACAGGGAGTATGATGGTAAATAAAAAGGTAAGCAGCAGGTTAGCATGTGTGCAGGAGGGTTTAAGGCGACTATGAAAGAAGCAAAAAGGAAGGATAACTCAGGAGATATTATTAGAGATGTTGGAAATCATGAGGGTAAGAAAGCTAGCATAAAGGCACTTTACCTGAATGCTCGTAGCATTCGTAACAAGGTTGATGAGTTAACGGCACAAATCATCGCAAATGAACATGATTTGGTAGCCATTACGGAGACATGGTTACAGGATGGTCACAACTGAGAGTTAAATATCCAAGGGTACCAGACTATTCAGAAGGACAGACAGGAAGGTAAGGGAGGTGGTGTAGCTCTGATATTCAAGGACGACATCAGGGCAGTGCTGAGAGATGATATTGGTTCTATGGAGAATGAGGTTGAATCCATTTGGGTGGAAATTAGAAATTCTAAGAGGAAAAAGTCACTGATAGGCGTAGTCTATAGGCCACCAAATAATAACATCACATTGGGGTGGGCAATAAACAAAGAAATAACTAATGCCTGTAAAAATGGTACGGCAATTATCATGGGGGATTTTAATCTACACGTAGATTGGTCGAACCAGCTCGGTCAGAGTAGCCTTGAGCAGGAGTTCGTTCAGTGTATCCACGATAGTTTTCTTGAACAGTATGTAATGGAGCCAACGAGGGAGCAAGCTATCCTAGATCTGGTCCTGTGTAATGAGACAGGAATAATTAATGACCTCATAGTTAGGGATCCTCTTGGAAGGAGTGATCACAGTATGGTTGAATTTAGAATACAGATGGAGAGTGTGAAGATAAAATCCAATACCAGGGTCCTGTGCTTGAACAAGGGGAACTACAATAGAATGAGGGAGGACTTGGCTAAAGTAGACTGGAAACAAAGATTTTATGGTGGGACAGTTGACGAGCAGTAGATGACTTTCAAAGCAATTTTTCAAAGTGCTCAGCAAAAGTATATTCCAGTGAAAAGGAAGGACTGTAAGAAAAGGGGTAATCTGCCATGGGTGACTAAAGAAATAAGGGAGGCCATCAAATTGAAAGAGAAGGCATACAAAGTGGCCAAAAACAGCATGAAACTAGAAGATTGGGAAAACTTTAAAGGTCAACAGAAAGCCACAAAAAGAGCTATAAAGAAAAGCAAAATAGAACATGAGAAAAACCTAGCACAGAATATAAAGACAGATAGCAAAAGTTTCTATAAATATATAAAACGAAAAAGAGTGGCTAAAGTAAATGTTGGCCCTTTACAGGATGAGAAGGGGAATTTAGTTATGGGATATGATGAAATGGCCGAGGCATTGAACAGGTATTTTTTATCGTTCTTCACAGTGGAGGACACTAATAACATGCCAGTCATTGACAAAGAGACAAAGGTAGATGAGGACCTGGAAACAATCATTATTACGGAAGAGGTAGTGTTGGGCAAGCTAATGGAGCTAAGGATTGATAAGTCTCCTGGCCCTGATGGAATGCATCCCAGGGTACTAAAAGAGATGGTGGGAGAAATAGCAGGTGCACTGGCGGTAATTTTCCAAAATTCGCTGGACTCTGGGGCAGTCCCAGCAGATTGGAAAACAGCAAATGTGACGCCACTGTTTAAGAACAGAAGTAGACAAAAGATGGGGAATTATAGACCGGTTAGCTTAACCTCTGCAGTGGGGAAGATGCTTGAGTCTATTATCAAGGAAGAAATAGCAAGGCATCTTGATAGAAATTGTCCCGTTGGGCAGACGCAGCATGGGTTCATGAAGGGCAGGTCATGCTTGACAAATTTTTTGGAATTCTATGAAGACATTACGAGCAAAGTGGACAATGGGGACCCAGTGGATGTGGTGTACCTAGATTTCCAAAAGGCCTTCGACAAGGTGCCGCACAAGAGGCTACTACATAAGATAAGGATGCATGGCGTTAAGGGTAAAGTATTAGCATGGATAGAGATTGGTTGACTAACAGGAAGCAAAGAGTGGGGATAAATGAGTACTATTCTAGCTGGCAGTCAGTGACTAGTGGTGTGCCTCAGGGATCGGTGTTGGGACCGCAATTATTTACAATTTATATAGATGATTTGGAGTTGGGGACCACGTGTAGGGTGTCAAAGTTTGCAGATGACACTAAGATGAGTGGCAGAGCAAGGTGTGCAGAGGACTGTGAAACTTTGCAGAGGAACATAGATACATTGAGTGAGTGGGCAAAGGTCTGGCAGATGGAATACAATGTAATAAATGTGAAGTCGTACATTTTGGCAGGAGTAATAGTAAAAAGGATTATTACTTGAATGGTAAAAAGTTGCAGCATGCTGCTATGCAGAGGGACCTGGGTGTCCTTGTGCATGAATCACAGAAGGTAGGTCTGCAGGTACAACAAGTAATTAGGAAGGCAAATGGAATTTTGTCCTTCATTGCTAAAGGGATTGAGATTAAAAGCAGAGAGGTTATGTTGCAGCTGTACAAGGTGCTGGTGAGGCCACACCTGGAGTACTGTGTGCAGTTTTGGTCTCCTTACTTGAGAAAGGATGTGCTGGCACTGGAGGGGGTGCAAAGGAGGTTCACTAGGTTGATTCCAGAGTTGAGGGGGTTGGCTTATGAGGAGAGACTGAGTAGATTGGGATTATATTCATTGGAATTCAGAAGATTGAGGGGGGATCTTATAGAAACATATAAAATTATGAAGGGAATAGATAAGATAGAAGTAGAGAGGATGTTTCCACTGGCAGGTGAAGCTAGGACAAGAGGGCATAGCCTCAAGATTAGAGGGAGCAGATTTAGGACTGAATTGAGAAGGAACTTCTCCACCCAGAGGGTTGTTAATCTATGGAATTCCTTGCCTAGTGAAGTAGTTGACGCTACTTCAGTAAACGTTTTTAAAGATAAGGTAGATTTTTTTTGAACAATAAAGGAATTAAGGGATACGGTGAGAACGTGGGTAAGTGGATCTGAGTCCACGAAAAGATCAGCCATGATCTTATTGAATGGCGGAGCAGGCTCGAAAGGCCGGACGGCCTACTCCTGCTCCTAGTTCTTATGTTCTTTCTCCATAACAGCTTGGGGGCTCAAGTCCAGGATCTGGCCAGTTTGTGTACAGGATCTGAATGGATTTGGAAAATTTAAACAAATTTGGGGGTTAGTGTCCTAGATCTTTAAATAAAACTGAGGTGACAAAAATCTGTTTAATTTTGGTTACTTGTGGTTAGTTAAATAAAAAGTGAGGGAAATAGCTGTTAACATTGTTAAAGAAGTTCTTGGGAATTTGAAGATGCTTCCCAAATTTGCCAAGGAAGTTTGCAAGTTTAGGATAATAGGTCAGCACATCGTAGCCTGAAGAGCCTGTACTGTGCTGTACTGTTCTATGTTCTTAAAGACAGAGGAAGGACATACTTTTAGAATTAGCAAACAGGCTAGAATTGGGTTTGACTAGGGACAAGAGGAAAGCTGAAATTGTAAAGGAGTTAGTCAAGCATTTCGGTATACCAGAGAAACAGGAAAGTGCAGGGGAGCTAGAAAAAATTAAATTGCAAATTTGACAACTGGAGTTAGAGAATGAAAGGCAACAGAAACAGTTTGAATTACGGTTACAAGCAGAGGAAAGAACAAATGAAAAGAGAGACAGAAGAGAGGGAAAAAGAGAGAGAAGAAAGGGAAAGAATGTCCAAATTGGAAAAGATGCAGGAGGAAAAGTACAAGATGAGCAAGCTCATTGTAGCCAACAGCCTGGTAGGGATATATACAAATAAGTCCAAACATTACCAAAACTTGTTGAAAAAGATGTAGAAGCCTTTTTTATTTCCTTTGACAAGTTGGCTAGGCAGATGAATTGGCCAGAGTCTACGTAGGTA
The DNA here is from genome assembly GCF_021869965.1 of Rhincodon typus. Lineage (NCBI taxonomy): Eukaryota > Metazoa > Chordata > Chondrichthyes > Orectolobiformes > Rhincodontidae > Rhincodon > Rhincodon typus. Next base: position 4,343,776 of record NC_063352.1, on the reverse strand, counting down.
ATGTTAATTTAGATGAAGTTGGTCGGCAGAGCTAGTGAAGTCTTTGCAGTATTGTCAGAGGAGGTGTCAGGAGACCATGAAGGAGTGAAACAGGCTATTTTGAGTGCCTATGAATTGGTACCAGAAGCATATAGACAACAGTTCACAAATACAGGGAAGGAACCAGGTCAGACTTATATCAAGTTTGAAAGAATTAAACATTGTAACTTCGATAGATGGGTGAGAGCATTAAAGATAGAAAAGACATATGTGGATCTTAGAGAGATTATTCTGCTGGATGAATTCAAAAACTCACTTCCAGAAATGATAACAACTCATGTTGAGGTACAGAAAGTTCAAACAGTGAGAAGAGCTGGTAAGAGAGGCTAAATCAATGGGATTAGTTGAAGTAATGAAGGAAATCCCAAAAGAAGTCAAGGAGATGCAGGAGAGTGCACAGCCTAGTTACGGGCTGGATTGTGAGACTGTGCCCGATCTCTACAAAGTCCTCACCTCTGTGGGTAAGGTTTACACAGGAAGAACAGGGGGAGAAGGTAAAGAAGTTAAAATATTGCGAGATACGGGAGCTAACCAGTCTCTAATAGTAAGACATTAAAGTATTTGTACTCTTTCTGAAATGTTACCGGAGAGAGTGGCAATCTGAAGAATAAATGGAGCGAGATTTAGCCTGTGTAAGATCAGGTTGGAAAGTTCAATCAAGACTGGGGAAGTGACAGTGGGAATGATTGAAAGAGTGTCTATTCCAGGAATACAGTTTGTTCTTGGAAATGACCTAGCAGGATCAAAGGTGAGAGTGACACCCCTAGAGGTGGAGAAGCTGAAGGAAAACCAGGGAACTGAGGAGTTAAAAGAACAATACCCTGGAATTTTTCTGGATTGTGTGGTAACAAGATCCCACAGTCGTAAGTAACAGCAAGAAGGAAAAACCAAAGAGAGAGACGAAGGAGTTGAGGTCCAGTTGGCTGATAACCTGTTTGCTGAAATGGTAAAGGAAGAACATAAGCAGGTAGAGGATCACGCAGAGGTGTTTAGTTCTGACAGATTAATGGAGTGACAACAAAAAGATGGGCAATAAAAGGTTTTTGTCATAAAGCCTACTTCGAAAAGGAATAGAATGTATTCCTGCATGTTATTATCATGAGGATAGAATCCTAAGGTGAAAATGGAGACTGCAGCAGGTTCATACATAGGAGAAATGGTCAAGGGTTCACCAGATTGTGTTGCCAGTAGCATACAGACAGGAAGTATTGTGGGTAGCACATGAATTACCTGTAGGAGGTCATCTCGGAGTGAGGAAGACTCAGGTTAAGATACAAAAGCATTTCTATTACCTTATTACATAAGGATGTGGTTGAATTTTGCCATACCTGTCATATGTGTCAAATGGTAGGAAAGCCACAGGCAGAAATAAAACCCACACCTTTAACGCCAATTCCTGCATTTGAAGAACCTTTCACGTTGTTCATGATCAATCGTGTAGGTCCCCTCCCTAAAACCAAAAGTGGAAACCAGTATTTGCTAACCATAATGGATGTGTCTACCAGATTTCCAGGGGCAATTCCATTACGGAACGTTAAGGCAAAAATGGTTGTGGAGGAGTTGCTTGCTTTCTTTACCTGTTATGGCCTACCCAGGGAGATTCAGTCAGACCAAGGGTCCAATTTTACTGCCAAACTGTTTAAGGAGGTCATGGACAGTTCAGGCATCCAACACAAGTGTGTACCACCCTGAATCCCAAGGAGCATTGGAAAGGTGGCATCAGACCCTAAAATCCACGCTGATGGTTTCTTGCCAGGATTTTCCAAATGATTGGGGTAAAGGTATCCAATTTATATTGTTTGCCATTACAGATGCCCGAAATGAACTGACGCAGTTTACTCCTTTTGAGTTGATAGTCGGACTCAAAGTAGGAGGGCATTTAAATTTAATTAAGGAAATGTTGATTGGTCCAAAGTCAGAGATTTCACAGTTGGATTATGTCTCTGAGGTGAGAGAAAGATTAAACAGAGTAGGTGAATTAGCTGGACCACACCTGAAGGTGGCACAGCACCTAATGAAGCAAGAAGCAAAGAAATCTAAAATTCATACATTTGCCCATGGGATAAAGTATTAGTGCCGTTACCAATGGTAGGAGATCCCTTCAAAGCAAGGTTTAGTAGTCCTTATCAGATTGAGAAGAAAGTGAGTTAGGTGAATTATCTGGTAAAGATGCCAGATCGGAAAAAACTTTATCAGATATGTCGTGTGAATATGCTGAAACTTTACTATGACAGGGACAGGGAACTGAAGAAACAGGTATTAGTTACTGCCCCTCAGAGTGAGAGATCAAATCCAGATGATTTAGATTTTGATGTGCCTCAAAATAAATTAAATAATGAGGATGTCCTTGGAGAATGGGATGGGATAGTGAGCTAACTGTCTCAGGAAGAGAGAACTGAATTGAAAGGTTTGTTGCAGCAAAATGAGGACATATATAGGTATAGAATGGGGAGAACTAATATTATAATACATGAGGTTTAAGTAGGGAATGCTGATCCTTTAAAACAACACCCCTACAGGCTTAATCCTCTCAAAGCCGCACAGATAAAGAAGGAAGTGGAAGAGATGCTCCAAGGAGACATCATCGAGCCAAGTCAAAGAGTGTGGAGTTCGCTGATCGTGTTCCCAAACCTGATGGTACTCAATGGTTCTGCATGGATTATTGGAAGGTCAATGCTGTAACTAAATCAGATTCATACCCAATTCCAAGGCTGAAGGACTGTGTGGAAAAAGCTGGACAAGCCACTTACATCACAAAGTTGGACTTACTTCGTGGTTACTGGCAAGTACCTTTGTCAGAGACAGCAAAAGAATTTTTAGCGTTTATAACCCCAAATGGGCTGTACCAATTTAAAGTAATGCCCTTTGGAATGAAGAATGCACCAGCCGCATTTCAAAGACTTATGAACAGAGTTGTGGCAGGATTGACTAATTGTGCCGTCTATATAGATGACTTAGTGATCTTTAGCCTTCATGGAAAAATCACATGGTGCATTTGGCATAGCACTTTGAAAGACGACGGGAGGCAAAACTGGTTATAAATTTAACAAAAACTGAATTTGTGAAGGCAGAAGTGACATCCTTGGGACACAACATCAGACATAGAAGGATGACCCCGAGGAATGTGAAGACGAATGCTATTGAGGAATTTCAAAGCCCATCCTCAAAGGAAGAGGTGCTTTGATTTCTGGGATTGAGCGGACTCTACTGGAAGTTTTTACCATACTGTAGTAGCATGGTGGCTCCGCTGATGGATTTGCTAAAGAGGAACATGAAATTTCAGTGGACAGAACAATGCCAGGAGGCATTTGAGAATTTAAAAGCCATGTTAGCCACCACACCAGTTTTAGCCACACTAAATTTCTTGAAACCCTTTAAAGTCACTATCAATGCTAGAAATGTAGGTCACAAAACTACAAAAATAAAAACTTTAATCTATCAAGCCAGGCTTCTCTCTGGGATCTGATTTGTTCAGAATAACTATCAGCTGGGATCATAACAAAAGCATCTGTTAGGCACTGTATGTTTTCATTGTGAAGAAATATTGCTGTACTGGAAAAATCAAGTCCATATGCTTTGTGAGTCTACTTAAGGAATGTAGGAATTACAGTTTGTAAAACATCAAATATGTGTATTTTAATTTAAATCAACGATGTTTGTCAACAAGTTCGTACCAAATGATCATCTTACATTTCAGATTATTTCCTATCACTTGTTACTTCAAGTGTGGATTCAGATTCGCTGAGGTCTCTTTCAGCAACAAGTTTGCAGAGACCTAGTCAGTTTATGTGCAGTTTAGAAATCAGATCTTTTTGCTGTACCTTTTGCTAGCCACACCATTCCACAGTTTTGGTTGTGACAAGAATTGTCGCTCCTTCTTCAGTGGCTGGTAAAGGAAGTGAAGCATCACAGTCACAGTTTTCCTGAGTACCTGCTACCAACATCTTCATTTCATTTCCTTGAGATGTGCAATTGGTAACTTCACTTTCCACACACTGTTCAGATTGTTGATTCCTCTCAGGAGAGAATCTTTGTGCATCTTTAGCCAATGTGTGTTCCTTGAAACCTGAAGCAATGGCATTGCTATCGAATGTAACCTCTGAAATCGGAATGTAAATAAATACGCAATGACCTTGTAAGTTGAGAAACAATACATGCATGTACCTACCATCCTACATTTTTACACACAATTCAGCAAATTCTGTAACACAAACAGAAATATGTGGAGAAACCCAGCAGGTTTGGCAGCATGTGTGGAGAGAAATCAGAATTAACACTTCGGGTCCAATGACTCTTCTTCAGAACATCAAATACGATGTTCACTGTTCACAATGCCGTCTCCTCTAAATTGGTAAGACTAAATGCAAACTTCATAACTGCATCGCAAGATGTCTCTGCTCTGTCTGCAAAAATGACCTGACCTTCCAGTTGCTGGCCATTTCAATACACCATCTTGCTCTGATGCTAAAATTTCCATTCAGTGAAGCCCAATGCATACTGGAAGTACCGCAGCTCATTGTCCCCTGAGGCATTTTACAGTCTTCAGGGCTCAACAGTGAGTTCAACAACTTTAGAACATGAACACTGACCTCCATTTCAAATATACCTCCATTCCACCTACCCAGCCCCTAACAGCACTCTCTGGTATGCTGATGGCATGGTTATGCCCACAGCAGGGCTGACCTATATTGTACTATTCAGACCTACTATTATCACCTATTCATCACATATATCATGCAACTACCACCACTAGCACTCCCTTTGTCTTTTTCCCTGAACACGCTCACCATCTTTTCCACTTGATCCTCCTCCCCCTCTATCAACAGCATAAAAACCATAAATTTTCCAGCCCCTTCCGTTCCAAAGAATAGTCATACTGGACTTGAAACATTAAATTTATTTCTCATTCTGCAGATGCTCCCAGACCTGCTGAGTTTCTCCAGCCTTGTATGCCATGTATCAATATTCTTATCTTCTGCAATTCAGCTTTCTCCACATTGACTCAGGATTTTAAAATTATATAAATATGATTTTCTTTCCTCCAAACATTATGATCAGTGGTGTGTGGCAGAGCACTGAGTGCCAAGATAGCTTGCTGCAAATTCAAGCCTAATGCATTCGCTTCTCTTTTATTTATCCTCTTTTTTATGTTGCTTAGAAAGTGTCACACAATATCAGTAATGTGGAAAACTTTAAATTTTGTATCACTATAAATCGCTCAGTTCACTGATAATTTAATTATTCTGGACATACGGAGTTGACATTTATATCTTAACACTGATGATTATTCCAATGTATGGAGACAGCACTGAATTGTGCAGAGTATACGGAATTGTATCACACAGATGGAAGTCATTTGACCCATTAAGACCCATTTGATGGGCTATGTGGTGGGGTCATTTACCTGTCCTTTCACCAAACCTCTGTTTTTCTTTAATCTTTCAAGTATTTATCAAATTACCTGAGAAGACTATTATTGAACATGTATCCACTGTAGTGATTGTAATGAAGTCAGCCAGGTGGACCTCATAGAATATGAATTTCCTGATTTGGGCTATTAATCTGGTCAAATCAGGGAGTCCTGATTGACAGATATAAACGGGAATGTCAGGGGTTCTGTTTACTCTAGGAGCCAGCTCTGAGATAGCTGGGTCTATGTCATGTACTATGTATGTGTAGATAAAGGTGACTTGGTGACAAAATACCAGCCTTCATGGAGTTATTTCACCACCATGCTATGTGGCAGTGCATTCCAATCCAGTTATTGTATTTGAAAAACAACTTTATTCATGTATCCAACGTATCATTCTCTGCCACTTCCGCCAACTAAAATCCGACCCCACAACCAAAGATATATTTCCCTGCAAGGTTCTTGAGTAGATTTTGTAGCTTGGGTTGTAGATGCTGTGGTTGGTTCACTCACAAAGCTGGTTCATTTGTTCGCAGACGTTTCACTATCCTGCTGAGTAACATCATCAGTTCAGCCTCCAATGAAGTGCTGTTGTGTTTTCCCACCTGGTATTTAAACTCTGGGGTCTGTTGGAATTGGTTACCTCATTTCCGGTTTTTCTTTGCAGTGGTGTATATATAGGGTCTAATTCTACGTGTCTATTGATGGTCTTCTTGGTGGAGAACCAAGCCTCTAGAAATTCCTGTGTTGTCTCTATTTGGCTTGTCCTAGGATCCTGATGTTGTCCCAATCGAACTGGTCATTCTCCTTATCTGTGTGAATGGAGATGAGTACGTACTGGTCATGGCTTTTTATTGCTAATTGGTGTTCATGTACTGTTGTGGCCAGTGTCCTTCCTGTCTGTCCAATGTAATGTTTGTCGCAGTCTTTGCATAGGATCTTGTATATCACGTTGATTCTGTCCATAGTGGGTAAGGGGTCTTTGGTTCAAGTTAGCAGTTGGCGTACGGTTGACATAGGTTTGTGTGTCACTCTGATGGCCAATGGTCGTAGGAGTCTTGTGGTCAGTTCGGATATGTTCTTGATGTATGGTAACATGACGAGTGTGTCAGAGCGTACTGTATCTTCCTGTTGTTGTTTGTGTGATAGGCATCGTCGGACCCTACTATTTGGGTATCTGTTGTCCTTAAATACTTGGTAGAGGTATTCTTTGTTTTGGCATAGTTCCAGGTTGCTGCAGTGTGTTATTGCTCATTTAAGTAGTGTTTTTACGCAACTCCGTTTGTGGGTGTTGGGGTGGTTGCTGTTGAAATTCAGGACTTGATCCGTGTGTGTGGCCTTTCTGTGTACCTTTGTCAGAAATTCCCTGTTGGCCCTGCGTTCTACCATGACATCCAGGAATGGGAGCTGTTCGTTTTTTTCTTCTTCCTGGTGAATTTGTTGCTGGTGAGAGTATTGATTATAAGTTGGTGTGTCTCCTTTTTAGTACATTTGATGATGACGAAAGTGTTGTCCACGTATCGGATCCATAGTTTGGGTTGGATCTGCGGAAGGGCTATACTTCCAAGTCTCTGCATCACCGCTTCTGCTATTAGTCCAGAGATAGGTCACCCCATGAGTGTTCCATTGATTTGTTCATAGATTTGGCCATTAAAGGTAAAGTGGGTCCTGAGGCATAGGTCCAATAGTTTCAGCTTGTTGCCTGTGGAGATGGTGTCACTCAGGTCTCGTTCTTTTAGAAGTGTTGCTCATGTTTCTCTTGACAGTGGTATGTCAATCGATGTGAATAGGGCGGTAACATCAAAGGACACCATGGTCTCGTCCTCGTCTACTCTAATGTCTTCGAGAGAATTGAGGAACTCCTGGGCTGAGTGGATTGAATGGGGTGATTTGCTGACGAGGTGCTTTAGTCCTCTTTGTAACTCCTTGGCTAACCTGTGTGATGGCGTGCCTGGGAGGGAGACTATGGGTCTGAGGGGTACTTCCGATTTGTGTACTTTTGGGAGGCCATAGAATCAGAGGGTGTTTGTCCCTTCAGGTTTCATTTATAGGTAGTCGGCTTTGTTGATTTGTCCGGTCTGTTTGAGTCTCTTTATTGTGTTGATTATTTCATTACCCAGTTGTAGTGTCAGGTCTATTTACGCTTGCTGGTATGCATTCGTGTCTGCTAGTAGTGTCTGTGCTTTAGTGAGGTAGTCCCTTTTGTTTAGTATTACTGTCATGCGTCCTTTGTCTGCTGGTAGGATTATGATGTTTTTGTCTTTTTTCAGTCCTTCTAAGGCCTTCTTTTCTGATGTGTTAAGAGTGTTAAGTTTGTTCTTTCTGGTCAGTGTCAGGACCACTGTCTGTCTTATGGCTTGTTGTGTTTCCTCATTGATGCCGTTGGTCTGCAGTGTGGACTCTAGTGTGGCTAGGAACTCTGTCCTGTTAGAATCTCTGTGGCTGTAGTTGAGTCCACATATGAGAACAGCTTTCTCTGTGTCTGTTAGTGTCCTGTCTGAGAGGTTTCTTACCCAAGTGTCTGATCTTTGGTTGTCATTTTGGTGGGTTAGTTTGGCTAGTTTTTCTTGTCTTTTCTTGGTTCTTGTTATTTGTTGACTGATGTTAATGGCTCTTTCTAAGTCTGTTGTCCACTCTAGATTGCTTCCATCTAGGAATAGGGTATTTTGGCACGTAATTTCCCTGTCATATCAGTGGAGCCGGTTGTGTGCGTCATTAATCATTACCTTTACGATTCTGCGGCCGTGGTGTTCTGTTGTCCTATGTGCTTGTGGGTTGTTGATGGGAGGTTTGTAGCTAATACTGCACGGTAATCCCTGGATCCTGAGGCATCCATGTAGAAAGTAGAGTTGCTCGCGGGTAGCGCTCTGTTGTTTGGTGTAGGTTTCCCATTTCCGGGCATATTGTGCCAACCATACACCAACTGCTAACTCGAACCAAAGACCCCTTACCCACTATGGACAGAACCAACGTGACATACAAGATCATATGCAAAGACTGTGAGAAACATTACATTGGACAGACAGGAAGGACGCTGGCCACAAGAATACATGAACACTAACTAGCAACAAAAATACATGACCAGTACTCATTCATCTCCATTCACACAGATAAGCAGAACCACCAGTTCGATTGGGACAACATCAGTATCTTAGGGCAGGCCAAACAGAAACAAACACGGGAATTTCTTGAAGCTTGGTTCTCCACCAAGAAAGCCATCAATAAACACGTAGAATTAGACCCTATATATACACCACTGCGAAGAAAAACTGGAAATGAGGTAACCAATTCCAACAGACCCCAGAGTTTAAATACCAGGCGGGAAAACACAACAGCACTTCATCGGAGGCTGCACTGATGATGTTACTCAGCAGGGTAATGATACGTCTGCGAACGAATGAACCAGCTTGGTGAGTGAACCAACCACAGCATATATTTCAGTCCCCACCTCTGTCTGTCTTTTGTAGGGACCGTGCTCTCCGCAACTCCCTCGTCCACTCCACACTCCCCACTAATTCCTGGCACCTTTCCCTGCAACCGCAGGAAGTACTACACCTGCCCCTCCACCTCCCCCCTCAGGTCCATTCAGGGCACAAAACAAACCTTCTACATCAAACAGGGGTTCACCTGCACATCCATCAACATGGTCTACTGCATCCGCTGCTCTCGATGTGGCCTCCTCTACATCGGTGAGACCAGACAGAGACTCACAGACTGTTTTGTCGAGCATCTGTGCTCTGTTCGTGACAAACGACAACACCTTCCGGTCGCAAACCATTTTAACTCCCGCTCCAACTCCCTGGGTGACATGTCCATCCTGGGCCTCCTCCAGTGCCACAATAACACCACCCACAAACTGGAAGAGCAACGCCTCATCTTCCACCTCGGGAACCTACAGCCCGATGGCCTAAACATGGATTTCACCAGTTTTAAAATCTTCCCACCCCCGGCCTCATTCATGTCCAACCCTCCCTCTCATCCCCGCCTTCCTGACTTGACATAACCTTTCCATCTTCTCTCCCACCTATATGCCCCTCCCACCTCACTGACCAATCCCCACCACTCCCTACCTGCACTCACCTATCACCATCCCATCTACCCTCCCCAACCCCAGCTCCCCTCTCTCTATTTCTGAGCCCCCTTCCCCCTCGCCATTTCTGAAGAAAGGTCCTGACCTGAAATGCCAACTTCCCTGCTCCTCTGATGCTGTGGCCTGCTGTGTTCCTGCAGCTCAACTCTGTGTTATCTCTTTATTCATGTTTCCTCTGGTTCTTTTCCCAATCACTGAAATTTAATGAATACTTCACTGTGTCAGCGAAAGGGAATTAGGTCTGTTGAACAGGGAAGTTACATTTTTACCATTTGACAAAATTAGACAAGAAAAATTTGTAATTCATAATGAGTGTAGAACTAGGGGACATAATCTCAGAATGAAGGATAGGCCATTTAAGACAGGTGAGAAATCTTTGGAATTCTGTACCTCAGAAAGCTGTAGAAGCTCAATCATTGACCATGCTCAAGGAAGAAATTGATCAGTTTCCAGAGACAAATGACATTATAAGGACTTGGAGATGGCATGGGAAAGTGTCACTGAGGTAGAAGATCAGTCATGATTGAATTGAATTGCAGGACAGTTTGAATGGGCTCTTCCTGTTCTAATGTTCAGGTTTGACATTCTATATAAATTTAGCAATTTCAAAAATCACAATACCAATATCTAGTAAGTTTAAGGTGACAATAACCTTGTCCAACTAAGATCAACTTTATTATCATGACCTGTATGTTTTACTTTTATTGCAACATTGTAGGTGTTTGCACATCAGATGTACTCAACAAGAAGTAATTTCAGAAATAAAAACAGAAATTGCTGGAAAAACTCAGCAGGTCTGGCAGCATGACGGAGAGAAAACACAGTTAACATTTCAGATCCAGTGACCTTTCTTCACAACAGTTTTCCCAGTGATTTCTATTTTTTTGTTTTTAATTTTTTGCATCAGCAATTCTTTGGTTTATTTTAAGAGGTGATTCCAATCATGTAATTTTCCAAGCTTTGTTTCCAAACAAAGGAACAGCTTAAGTAGATCTAATCTTTTATCTAACCTTTGAATTTGAATATTTTAACCTAAAATTTGAATATTTTAGCTTGATAACTCTTAAAACGTAAATTCTGAGGTCGAAAGCATTTCAAGTTATCTTTCCAATTAGATGATTGGTTACTTGCATTAAAAATCTTGAAATTTTCATATGATTCATTACTAAAAATCTGAAGATTTTATCATCACCTGTTGATTTAAACAATGTACTTGATTTCCTTTGGTGTAATTTTCGAAGGACAAATGCGAAGACAAACAATACTGTAAGTAACAGTGGAAACAATCCAATAATAACCCAGGAGTTTCTAATCGTCTCATTACTCCAAATCGACATGGAAGATTCTGGAATTTCTGTGTGAAAAAGAACAAATTCATACCTGTTATAGTTGAATGCAGATGCCCACTGCTCCTCAATTATCCATTTTTAAGGCAATAATAATTTCATAATACAATCAATTAAATCAAACTCTTCAAATGGAAAGCTGTTTAAAAATTCCACCCATGAGAATAATTTCTAATAAATCATATGCTCATATTTATTACAACAGCTTCCAACATCTGTCACTGAAACAGTGTTGAAGTCTGTTAAAATACCTTCTCCATCATTCTCCTTCCATTCGGTCTCTAAAGCAACATTCACTGCTTGGAGATGTTCAGCAATTAGTGTAGCCTGAGCTCAAATTCCCCCAAAAAGAAGTAAATCATTCTGCTGATTCTCTTGTTCTGTTGACATGGCCAAGATACAATGCTTAAGCTAGTCTTCACTATTCAACCTGTTTGGAGATGTTATGACATACTTCGGAATCAGGTGAGACTTGAACCTACGCCTTCTGGCTCGCAACACTACCACTGTGTCACAAGACCCCTAACCCCAACTAGGTAAACCCTTTCTTTGCAATCATCACAGAGAGCTACCTATATTGTTCAAATGCCACTAAACCACTGTAATCGATGACTGGTGTTGAGAATTTAAAATGCGTGCAATACACCAGCAATTTTCATTCAGATTGGTATTCAGCCATTTAAAAGCTCCATAGTATTTAAGTAAAGTTAGGTCTTCAGTCAGCTTCGATCGATTGTTTACATTGTTCACAATAGAAACCAGCCAGAAAATGGAGACTTCAGGTGTCTTTACGTAGATGGCTTGATCACCTACTCTGGATAGTAGGCAACCACTCAATATTTGATGCTTATGGAGATGCACAGTATCCCTGACAGCAACTTCTGGATTTCCATGCTTGACTGTACATGTGCAGATTCCAGAAGTTGCTGTCAGTGTGAGAAGAGTGATGACATTGAAGATTTACAGTTTCTCCATTGTTATGATGTTAAAACTAGACCAACCTGTCCAAATATTGAGCAGCAAGTACATAAGCATTTAAGGCAAGTTGACTAAGAGGGATATAATTTAATAAAGAAAGACATAAAAATATAGGACTGGGAGCCCACAGCTTTCTGGGATAGATCATTCTAAAGATTCATAATCCTTTGAATGAAGAAAGGTTTCCTCATCTCAGTCATAACTGGTCAACTCATTATTTTGAAACAGTGAATAATGATTCTAACTCTCCACCAGGGGAAAAGCACCCTTCCCAGCAACAATTCTGTCAAGCCTGTGACAAGATTTTTCAATGTTTTACAAGATCAATAATGTCCATTGAAGCTCATTTAACTCATCACAAGAGTGGGTTGAATCATTCCTTCCAAATACATCTCCAAAGTTATCAAGATTCACAAAACACAAATCATTCAATTAGGAAAATGCCAGTGATAGACAAAAATAAATTGTTCATATCCTTTATAAACTAACAGTTTTCTAATTTTAATAGGCAACTAGGTGAAGAGATTGCAGGAAAGTTGACATTTCGGGTCCAGACCCTTCTTCAAAAATGGGGAGGAGGAAGGGAGCTCAGGCCGCAGGCCCAACCAGTCCCCCTCTACCAACACCCTCATCCGCTTAACTGAACTCTTCCTTGCCCTTAACAACTTCTCATTTAACTCCTCCCACTTCCTACAGACTAAGGGGGTGGTCATGGGCACCCACATGGGCCCAAGCTATGCCTGCCTCTTCGTAGGATACGTGGAACAGTCCCTCTTCCGCTCCTACACCGGCAAAATCCCTGCTTCTTCCTCCACTACTTTAATGACTGTGTTAGCACTGCCTTGTGCTCCCATGAGGAGGTTGAACAGTTCATCAACTTTGCTGACACCTTTCACCCCAACCTCAAATTCACCTGGATCATCTCCGATACCTCCCTCTCATCATCATAGAATCATCATAGAATCCCCACAGTGTGGAAACAGAACCTTCAGCCCAACAAATCCACACCGACCCTCAGAGCATCCCACCCAGACCCATCCCCCTAATCCACACATCCCTGAACACTACGGGCAATTTAGCATGGCCAATCCACCTCGCCTGCACATCTTTGGACTGTGGGAGGAAACCGGAGCACCTGGACGAAACCCACGCAGACACGGGGAGAATGTGCAAACTCCACACAGACAGTAACCTGAGGGTGGAATCGAAACCAGGTCCCTGGAGCTGTGAGGCAGCAGTGCGAACCACTGTGACACCAGAGGTCCCTCCTGGACCCCTCTGTCTTCATCTCTATTGACGGCCTCGAAACTTACATCTATTTCAAGCCCACCGACTCCCACAGCTACCTGGACTACACCTCCTCTCATCCACCTTCCTGCAAGAATGCGATCCCTTACTCACAATTCCTCCGCCTCCACCGCGTCTCCTCCCAAGATGGGGTGTTCAACTCCCGCACATCCCAGATGTCCTCCTATTTGAAGAACTGTAACTTGCCCCCTCCAGTGATCAAAAATTCCCTCAACTGCATCTCTTGCATTTCCCGCACCTCTGCCCTCACATCCCCTCCCGCAAACAAAAACAAAGACAGAATCCCCCATGTGCTCACATATCACCACACCAACCTCTGCATCCAATGTATCAGTCTTCACCACTTCCACCACCTACAATCCGACCCCCTAGCCAAAGACATATTTCTCTTCCCATCCCTATCTGCCTTTCGTAGGGACCGCTCTCTCTGCAACTCCCTCGTCCGCTCCACACTCCCCACTAACCCCACCAGCCGCAGCACCTTTCCCTGCAAGCACAGGAAGTGCTACACCTGCCCCAACATCTCCCCCCTCACCTCCATTCAAGGCACAAAATAAACCTTGCACATTAGACAGGCGTTCACCTGCACATCCGTCAACTTGGTCTACTGCATCCGCTGCTTCCAATGTGGCCTCCTCTACATCGTTGAGACCAAGCAGATACTTGGAGACCGTCTTGTAGAGCATCTGCACTCTGTACGCAACAAACGATAACATCTTCCAGTCGCAAACCATTTTAATGCCCCCTCCCACTCCCTGGGTGACATATTAATCCTGGGCTTCCTCCAGTGCCCCAATGACACCACCCACAAACTGGAGGAGCAGCGCCTCACATTCCACCTGAGGAGGCTACAGCCCGATGGCCTAAACGTGGATTTCACCAGTTTTAAAATCTCCCCACCCCCAGCCTCAACCCATGTCCAACCCTCCCTCTCATCCCTGCCACCTTGACCTGGCACAACCTGTCCATCTTCTCTCCCATCTATCTGCCCTTCCAACCTCACTGACCAATCCCCACCACTGTCTACCTGCACTCACCTATCACCATCCCAGCTATCTTCCCCAGCCCCACCCCTCCTCTCTCTACTTATATCCCACCTCCCTTCCCCTTCGCGATTTCTGAAGAAGGGTCCTGACCTGAAACGTCAACTTTCCTCCTCCTCTGATGCTGCCTGGCCTGCTGTGTTCCTGCAGCTCCACACTGTGTTATCTCTGACTCCAGCATCTGCAATTCTTACTATCTCTAGGTGAGGAGATTTCCTCTTTAAAAATGTTACTGTTTGCATAATGAGGAATACATTCATTTTTCCTACATCATAGCAATCATTCTTGAAAAAGCAAAGAAATTTAGGAGGAATTTAAACTGATGAATTGAAGAAGAATGTTTGTCGCTATTTCAGAAGAAGAGAAATGATATACTTTTTAACATACTGGACAAATACACAAAGAATTTCATCAAGGTTAGACAAGCAAAGTATGATCTCAAATGGACTAACAAAAGTTAGAACTAATTATTTGATTGTACAGTGCACTGTGACATTTTGAAGACATGGAAGATATTATAAAATCACAATGTTTGGGAGTGTCCACATTTGGCCAGATCCTGTAAACTAATACATGAATCTTCCCCCATTTGTGACACAATAGTACAGCGCTCCAGTCAGAGTGCTCTTTGAATACTCTATGTATTTCCAGCCTTGGGAAATGAGGAATTTATGAACAGGAGGAGGACATTTAGCCCATTGATCCTATTTCACATTTCAATGGCTGATGATCAACCTGAATACGACTTTCCCATGTTATCCCTATATCAATGATGTTTTTAATATTCAGAAACCTATTGATTTCTATCGTGGTCAATGAGAGTCATTCAAACTAAAGTGACCTCAAATGATACGGATTTCAGTAAAGGAACACAAGAAATAAATAATAATCTTATACACAAGTATAAGTTCATAAACATGTGGAAAAAAGATAAACCCAGAATATTACTTTCAATTGAGCAGTGTGCATTGAGCAAAGGCAGACAAGTTTAAACCTGAGAAAGGTAACTTTAGGATTAATATCAGAAAATTCTTTTTCATGCAGAGAGTGATTAATATTCAGAACATAGTCCCTGGGAGAACAATGAAAGTCATGATTCAGGAATCATTTGTGTAACGGTTGAATGCAGCAATACAGGGAGGATGGAACAGTTTCTGAAAGGTGTCCTCATCCAAGGAGCTCCAATAATCTACTGATAACACAAAACCATTTAGTTACTCAGATTCACCACGAATCAGTTGTTACTTGTTTCAGTTAGTAATTTGTTTTTAGAAGAACAGAATGCAAAAGTCAAAGTCTTGCTGAATGTGGTTAAAAAAGAATCTAATAGCTAAACTGCAGAGTTGATTGTACTTCTGCCACAATACCAGTTCCACTTCACATTTCATTGTACTCAGAAACCATCCTTCTATTTCAATCTGGCGTCAGGTTGTCAAACCATTTTTTCAGGTTCTTGCAATTGCAAGGCATTTGTACACAGCATCTCTTGAATCAAAGTCAATTGATTCACTGAAAAAAGTGTTGAAAAAGCTGAGTTGCATAGTGGACTTGCTCATTATTCTTTGACACATGTGAACTGAACCCCGTGTCAAAATAATTTTCTCTTTCTGACAGAAGATCTGAGTTCTCTTAGCAACACAGGTTTGTAATGCCCTCAACGAAACATAAATTCTGCACTTAATTGACAAACCCACTGAAAGCCCTTACAATCTCCCTGAATGGCAACTGGAATAAAAATTACACCAACCAAGGTGGGCCGATCTTAAAAATTCACTGAAGCACACTGATGCTGTTCAGAGCATTTTAATCCAACTCTAGGTGGTAATTTCATTTTAACCCATTTGTGACAAACTAAAGCATAAGACAAGCTATCATTTTATACATCATTTAATTGTACATTCCAGGTGACTGCGAAAAGTTTTCTTGTCTAAATCATCAAACATCTTTGATATTGAGTGATGAATGAAATAAAGTAACTAAAGAATTGAAGGTCCAAACTTGTGGACAAAATTTAGGATTTGAGGTTATCTTCTGTACGGGATGGGTGTTAGTTTAGAATGAAAATGATAGTTTTATGTATTAATGGGGGTTTGTCAGTGGCAGTTACCCTAGTTATGCTAGAAAAAATTAACACCAATGTTAAAGACATTTATAAGTTTCAACAATGTTCTTCCTCAGTACAATCTGATAAATTACCTTTTTCTTTTCTAAAGGTGTGCATATTCTGGAAAATTAAAACAAACCAAATGATTGTCAGAAGTTTAGGGAGCAGCTGTGAAAAAAATAGATGTCACTATTTCAGGAGTAGACAATTCCAATTTACAATCCTCATATGAATTCACTTCAGTGATTTCTAAATTAGTTTGCCAACAGGGTTAACAGTGTGGTACCAAGTTAACAATACTGAACCCACTTGAACTTAAATCTTCTTATCACTGACTGCTACTTGTAATTAAAGAAACCACGAGAGAGCAAAGGCCTGCAGATAATTGATTGGACTGTTGGCACTGTGCTTTAGCAGTATTTTCCAAACCCATGAACTCTACCGATAGAAGAACAAAGGCAACAGACACATGGGAACATCACCACTTGCAAATTCCCTCCTAAGCTCATCCTCATTTGGAAATATATCACCATTCCTTTATTGCTCCTGAGTCAAGCACTGTCGGAGTGTCCCTACACCAGATAGGCTGCAGTGGTTCAAGAAGATATCTCAGCACTATCATCTTCAGGCCAACTAGGGATGGACAACAAATGCTGTCCCAGCCAGTATGGCCCATATCCCATGAGTAGAAAGAAAATGAAAGTGCCTTGATGTACGAATGCAACAGGAGAGAGTAAGTTTAGGATCCAGCATTTACAGGTCAAATTAAAACGTACAAAGTAATTACTTTAGAACAGAGTTGTGCAGACTTAGCTGGGATGTTCACACCAGTGACCCTGCAATTTCCCTGACAATGAAAACAACTAGTGTTAAAAAAGAGAAGGTAAGAACTGCAGATGCTGGAGTCAGAGATAACACAGTGTGGAACTGGAGGAACCCTTCTTCAAGAAAAAATGAAGAAGGGTCCCAACCCGAAACGTCAACTTTCCTGCTCCTCTGATGCTGCCTGGCCTGCTGTGTTCTTCCAGCTCCACACTAGTGTTCAAAAATATGCATCTGGCAATAAGCAGAGAAGCAAAGAGCTTCTCAGGCAGACATACTTATTGAAATATTATTTGGTTATGGTAGAACAGGAACCAGTGACATGGTTGTGTGATTAGCAGCAAAAATTTATTGTTCATATTCTGATGTGTATTTAACTGTGGTGATCAATGTAGTTTCATGGCCTGAATGTTTTTGCATTGGATACAATCAAAAGTTGACAATGCACTGAGAGAGGGAGATTGACAGACCATAGAAAACCTTTCTGTGGGAAGATAAAATTGCAACATCATGTGAAATTATAACAAACTTCAAAAAGAAAAACAACTGGAGGAAACGGAAAAAATTTTACTGCACCTAGATTCTTCGGAAGTGTTGGTTTTAAAGAAGCTGTTACATATAGAAATCATACTTACATCTTACTACTTCTCTACTTCGCATATTTCCATGAAGATGCTCCATTAAACCCAACTCTTGAAGAAACTTTTGATTATCTGACTTGATATCTTTTTATGTGGCTTGCTGTAATGCTTTTAATAATTGCTCCTCTGAAGCATCTTGGGACATTTTAATCTGTTAAGGGGCGCTACCTGAATAAATATAGATTTTAATTACACATTTCTCACTTTTTGTAAGACTTTATAAATAAAATAGAACTTTCTTTGTCAGCATAATTTTCACGATCATCTGAAGAACCTACAGAAAGCTAGCTGACAACATTTGAATGTCAGACTTAACTAATTTCATTCCACTGAAGCTTTCTGCTCGAAGAACTAAAATCTTAATTGCAGAATAGAAGATTGGGATGAGTTGCTTGCTATAGAATGTGATAAGTTAGATGCAAATGATGGGGCTTCCTTCTGACAGCAAATGCAAATTTCAACACCTGCGAGATGGTCAAATAAATCTACACTGCCCATTTACATAATTCAACTTTTGGTGGCTCAATAATTGGTGAGGTTAACGCTATTCTATATTGTCTGATCCAGAAACACTGCCCTGATCCCTGATTTGATCGCCCATGTTGGATGCCCGCTGGGATTCAACGTCCCAGTACAACCCTGTTAACCTGCTGGAACCTGGTTTCAGTACATTCATTCTACCCACCAAGACCAATAGCCTTGACCTCCATAAACTACCTCCTATCTGGACCCATTCTTCATCCTGACTTCTATTTGAAACTTGACTTGTGGCTTTATTGGCTACAGACTCTGCTGAACTCCAAGTTTCACCCGATAACATTTTCAAAACAACCAGAAATCTACCTTTTGCATTCTGTCTGACAAAGTTCTATTCTATGATTGTACTATCCTTGCCAAATGACACTGGCACCACATTCCACAATAAATCAACTTAAACCCACCACCCCCAACTCCCATTCTTCTCTGCAAGGCATGGCCTCTGTACTACGCTCCTGCACTTCTGTACTTGAGTGTATTTGACAACAAAATCTAAATCCAAAACTCCCATCAGCAGAATTTCAACCATCCTATTCCGTTGGGTCCATTGTTTGCTTGTATAAATTGTTAACACCAATTCAGGCATATTGAATTTCAATCACCCCTTTTGTTCAGAACTTGCTGGGGTTCTTCCTGTAGCCCAAGTCTTCTTTATTACTTCCCTGCTTACCTTCCAACTCCTGTTTCCTCTGACAACATTTTTTTTACCAAGATGGCAACAGAGGAGTAGGACGCTTGAGCCAGAGCTCATCCTCTCTGTACATTTCTTTCTCTTTTTCTTCTCTTTTTTCTTTCTGTCTTGGTATTTCTTTTCTTCACTCCCAGCCTCAGCACGGACCTGACAAAGCAGCCTTGGTGGTGTCTCGTCCCAGTCTCTCAGTGACACATGGCGGTGTCTCAGCAGCCCATGGCGGTGTCTCAGCCTGGTCTCCGGCAGCTCATGGTAGTTTCTCGGCTTTATCTGGTGGAGGCCCAATGCGGGAAGAGTGAGTGGTGAGGGAGGTCCACCAGTATCTGCAGCAGCAGTGTCGAGAATAGGCAGATGAGGACCCCAGACAGCAAGATAAATGTGCTTTTAACTTAATTCCTTTATTTTTCTAGTTTAAATTAAGAAACTCTTTAACATTAACTATTACTCTATTTCCTTATTTTTCCACTTATTCTAAAGGGAATCCTCAACTTTTTAACTCTGTTTCTCTTATTTCTAAGTTTTTTTATACCTAGGTACTTTTGTACCTATGATGGTGCCTTGTGTATACAATTTTCACTGTACTCCTATAGTTGAGTGCATGTGTCAATAAAATCTAAATCTAAAACTTCTATCAGCAGCGTTTCAACCATCCTATCCTATCAAGTCCATTGTTTGCTTCTATAAATTGTTAGCATCAATTCAGGCATATTGAATTTCAATAGCCATTTTTTGTTCAGAACATGCTGGAGGAGACATCTCATCTCCTGGTCTTTTGTGGAGATCCACACAATGAATGGGTGTGACATTCCAGGAGATTGACGTCTCTATCCCTTATACAATCCCTTCAGAGCAGGGATGACTTCCTTCCACCTTGGAGTCATGGGTCCAAAGGTAACGAAAGAGTCCAATACTGGATCCGCACACCCTGTCACAGAAGGAGCGGGTGATGGGTGGGTGGAATACTCAGGATTTCACACACTCCTTTCACTGTTTGGACTTCATCTTCACCTGACCCTGTCAGACACGCTTGAAATGGTTTGCATCTTCATGGATGCTAATACAGTCATAGAGTCATACAGCACGTAAACACACCCTTCGGCCCATACCGTCCATGCCAACCAAGTTTCCCAAACTGAACTAGTCCCACCTGCCTGCATTTGGCCCATATCCCTCTAAAACTTTCCTATTCATCCAAATGTCTTTTAAATGTTGTAACATTCTGGTTTTGAATCCTCTCCAATTTAATAATATCCTCTCCAATTTGGGAGTGTCCAGGCAAAAGCGTCCCATAATTGAATGGAGCTGTTGGATTCTTTCACTGAAGTTTTGAGGACATCCTTAAAGCATTTTCTCTGCTTTCCTGGTAACTGCTTAGTGTGATGAAACTCAGTGTAGACAGTCTGTTATTCATCCTGGTTATGACATTTTGATTTAATTCTGAAACATTTCCTTTCTCAGTTTCCGTTAACCTTTTGATTTTTTGTTACTGTGTCTTATCTGGTTGATGTTTATTTATTTAAGAGTAGAGGGTTTGTTTCAGCAGTCTTCAGTCAGGCACATGGATGATGTGGCCTAACGCAGTTGATTGTCCCCAACCGGTGTGTTAATACTGGGTATGTTAGCCTAGGAGACAACATTGTTTTTAGAGCCCCTATCCTCCTAGTAGATTTGTATGATTTTGCAGCGGCTCTGGTGATTTTTATGAAGGGATTTGGGATGTCTTTTGTACATTAACCCATCTCAGATACATACAGAAAGGCAACTGCTGCCCTGTAGACCATGAAATTGGTATAGGTTTTGAAGCCTCTGTCATCAAATACTGTGCTTCACGGATGGTTGCACAGGCACCCAAAGGAGGCTCCCAAAAGCTTATCCACGATGTCCAGTGATCTCACTGTAAATAGTTAGTGGGCAGTGTTGTGTGGTGGAAACAGTCTGACAAAGAATCTTTGTTTTTTGGATGTTACCTTTATGTGAATGTGCTGATTATGGTTTGGAGCTCAGTCTCACATGAGTGTTCACATGAGTCATGTGTACAGCGGCTTAATGACAAAGGGTGGGATGTTCTTGATTCTGGACTGGAGGCAATGCAGGTCAAATAGCTTTACATTCGCCTGGTGGAGAAACTCTAGCTCAGCAGGAAGTTTCACAGAGATGTGGTGGAGTTTTGTATTGAAGGAGATGGAGAACAGCATTGGTGCAATGACAGTGTTGCTTAACACAAGCTGGCACACATATTGGGTCTTTGGTGGGCCCACAGATGAGCATTTGGTATGGATGCTGTTGTGCAGCAAGTGGAGGATGGTGACAAAGTTCTGTGGGCATCCAAATTTGAGGAGGAAGCTCTGTAATCCCTCCAGGTTGACAGAGTCTAAGTTTTTTTTTGAGGTTAAAGAACATATAGACGTTGCAGCTGCTTTCTGCTCTTTTCTTGGACTTATCTTGCTGCGAAGACAATATTCACTGACTCTTGATGGATGGAATCCTCACTGTGGCTGTCGGAGGAACTCTTCAGCCACTGGGAAGAGGCAATTGAGAGGAATTTTTGTCATCACCTTCCCTGTGGTAGCTGCAGGGAGATCCCTCTATAGTTTTCATGATTGCGGTTATCTCCTTTTCTGAATATGGTTACAATTATGGCATCTCGGACATCCGTTGGCATGCTCTCTTCTTTCCAGATGTGGAAGGTGAAGTTGTGTATTTGTGCTGGAAATATTTCCCAGGCATACTTTGGTATTTCAACAGGGATTCTGTCTGCGCTGGCTACAAAGTTGGTTCTCAGCTGACGAATGGCCTTTCCAATTCTTTTCTGAAGTTCTGGAGGGTGACATGCTGTGGGATGTGGTCAAGAGCATTCACGTCAGGGACTGAATCTCAATGAGGAGATCCTCCAAGTGCTCCCTCCATGGAGAATTGACTTACTCTGTGTTCTTGATGAGTGCCATTTCATTCTTAGGTCTCAAAGCGGAAGTCCTTGGGTGTTTGCACCATAGATGGTCATGACTGCACTAAAGAAACAACACATGAAATGGCAGAGTTGCTGCATTCCTGTGCTCTTTCCATTCATCATCTTTAGGGCATAGGTATTGGACATGCTTTATTCCAGTGCTTCCAGTTTGGGAACACCTTACCCTTGCAATTCAGTGGCTCATGGATCTCCCGGCTGTTCAAGGCAAACTAGTCTTGCTGTTTCTTGGTCATATCACAAATACTGTTCATGATAGATTTAAGGGTAGACCAGGCACTTTGCACAGTCTGTGGTTCCTGTTCACTGAGCATCTCCAGGTTCACTGTAAAGCATGGATTAAGTCTTTTTTCACAGCGTCTTTGAGTCCATCAACATTGAATTTCCTGTGCCAGTGCTTTCTCTGCTGCTGTTTTCTTTTGGGCCAAGCTGATGGAGATGGTAAAGAGAATTAGGTGATGGTTGATCCAGCAGTTGTCAGCTCATGTCATGGCATGGCTAATGCCAACATCCTCAGGTTTCTCACCTGATGATGTCGTGGTCAAACCAGTGACAGTGTCCAGAGCAAGGATGTTACCACGAGACCTTGTATTTGTCTTTTTCTGGTAAAATAAGGGGTTTATTATGAGCGACCTTGCTCTAGGCATTTTGTCAGGGGGTGGTTTCTCTTGATCATCATCTTCCCTGTGGCTTCCTACCAAAACACCATTCCAAAGGTTTGTATCCCTCCCAACACTGGCATTGCAATCATCAAGCAGAATCAGCTCATTCCCCCATTGGCACATGGGACAACAACTGAAGCAGAGTTCCTTTTTGGCCTCATCTGTTAACTTTGAGGACTGGGACATACACACTGGCCATGGTGTAATGCTTCTGAGTTAGGATGTGCTGAAGAGTCATGAGGTGTTCATTTATCTTGAGGAGATGATCACTGTGTTTTTTTTATGGTGTAACCAACCCCAAAGAGTCAGCGTTCTTCTTTAGATTTACTCTTCCAGAAGAATGTGCAACCACCAATTTTTTCGTTGAGTTGATCATCTCTTGTCCACTGTGTCTCTCTCAGGGGGCAGTGACTTTGATGTCAAATGCTGGAGTTTCTGGGACAGGAAAGCAGAGCAAGATTGAGGTCTGCTACAGCTAGAGTTGGTCATGAATACCCTCATGATCCAAGTTCCAAATTTCATATTGAGAGGGTGATACAGAGTCATGGATTTATACAGCACTGAGGAGGCCCTTCAGCCCATAGAGTCTGTTTCAACCAATCTACATGAATCCTATTTTCCAGCATTTGTCCCATGGTTTTGTTATGTTACGGCATTTCCAATACTCATCCAAGTACTTTTTAAAGGTTGTGAGCTTTCCCACTTCAACTGCCCTCCCAGGCAGTGCATTCCAGATTCCCACCACCCGTTGGGTGAAATCGGTTTTCCTCAAACCTCTTCTAAATCTCCAGTCCTTCATCTTAAAATTATGTGCCCTCTTGCTTGATCCTTCGATTAAGGGGAACAGCTGCTTCGTATCCACTCTGGCCACATCCTTCAATCAGGTCCTGCCTCAGCCTTCTCTGCTCTAAAGAAAACAACCTGAGCTTATCCAGTCTGTCTTTATAGCTAAACTGCTCCATCTCCAGTAAAATCTTTGTGAACGTCCTGTGCACACCCTCCAGTGCAATCACATCCTTACTGTAGTGTAGACGACATCTGGTGTGTGGGGGATCTTTAAATGTGCCGTGGCCTTGCATGTCGACTACCACAAAGATCTGGCTAAGCATGGTCTTGTCCAACAACAGGGACAGCCAACAAGATTGGAAAATAGGATCCACTGCATTCACAAGGTTGCTACTCATTACTGTTGATCAGAACTTCTTACAAGTTCATAACATGAATGCCAGTAAAAATTTACTCATCTAGCAAAGTTCATTTTAGACATTCAATATGAAAGTACAGCCTTAAAACAAATGTGTTATCTGTACTGTGCTGTACTGTTCTATGTTCTATGTTCTCCATTTATGATTTATGGACATTATACTGGCCCATGATGTCTTCTCCTGATTTCCCACTTGGATTCAATCTCAAACTCTGAAGTGCTTTGATCTGTTAAAGAGACTCCTGGCCAATCTCCAGTGCCCCAGTGTTTAATTCCAGCATTGGCTGTGAGTAAAAAGTCAGTTCTTTTAGTAGAACTTTAGGTTGGCAAGTCAATGAAGGGCAAGGAAAGAAAATTATTATGCATATTGTAGGAATATTTTCACAAATTTGATTTTTAAAAGTATTCTTTTCAGCCAAAAAATATGGCCTTTCCTCTTTAAATAAGCATTGAATGTCTAGCATCACAGTGGTAATGTTACTGGACTAATAATCTGGAGTCTAGATTAATTAGATAAATTATTAGACATTCATTCAAAGCCCTCTAAAGCATCTAGGAAATTTAAATTCATTTAATCTGGAACTTAAAAAATGAGCATTTGTATCAAGTATCATAAAAATAGATTCCTACTCTACTTTAGGGAAGGAAGTTTACAGTGCCTATCCAGTCTAGCCTACATGTGACCCAAACTTGCTACAACTCTAACATACATGTGACCCAAACTTGCTAAACATGGTTCACTCTTTATTGTCCCCTGCATTGGCCTAGCTAGCTCAGTCAGCTACTTTCAAGGTGGCAGCCAATGAGGATGAGCAATGAATGCAGTCCTCTCCACCAATACCCACATCCTGTGATTAAAAACTGAAGCCACAGCTTTGTCGCACATTAACAAACTATACAGTTGTATTGAACTTCATGAAAATTAAATGTACTTTCTACATTGAGTCATTGACCCCCATGATCAACCAAAAAGGTTTGCCTATGAAAACTAACAGAAGTGTGTTTCTTAGAAACTAGAATTAGAAATGTTGAGCAATGCCAACATTGGTCAAGTGTTAGAAAGATGGGTGTTGCAGAAAAAAATCAAATATCACATTGTGTGGTGGAAGAAATATGGTTTCATAAAGGAAACAAAGTGTTATTCTTAAGCAAGATAACCAACTTTGAGATGTTTCACCTTTGGCAGTTGATTTTTATGTCTGCAAAAATTAGCATGTCACAATTTACTGATGTGCACTGTTTTCTAGATTTTGTTTTATATGATAAAGCTGAATATTTCCAGTGCTGCACAAGAAATTGTCATCTTGCTTAGTAGTTTGGAAATTCCAGCCAGTACAAGTTAAAATTATACATCAAAGGACAAAAACAAAATTAAGAATCTTTTACTTCGCTCAATTTCCTCCCACAGAGCAGCTTAAATTCTTTTAGTAAAACAAAAAGTGCTGGAGAAACTCAGCAGGTCTGGTAGCATCTGTGGAGAGAGAAACAGAGTTAATATTTTGAGCCTGACATTATTCTTCATCAAAGGCAGCTCATCACCACCTTCCCCAGGCAATTATGGATGTGCAATCGATGTTGGCATCACCAGTGACACCTATAAACTATGAAAGAATTTTTAACAAGAAAGCGCACTAATTTTTGACCAATATAAAGCTGCCGTGCACACCAGTCATGAATAGAAAACTCCATCATTTTACATGGCTGTCAAAAAGCCATTTTAGACCTACAAGTTAAAAATTGATTTCTTAAAGCTGTATTATTCGCAAGTGCTTCCAACTCCATGGAAATGAACAAAAAAGGGAATGGTAACAGATGACACCAGAATTCCTCCTACCTCACCCCCTCTACAAATCCAGGCACAGCTACCCAGCAGTGACAGACATGTGCTACCTCCATCACAGAGACAGCAATGACACCGAGTCAAGGCTAATACAACACTCATCCTTTAAGACACCAGCTTCCTGCTGGAGGGCAGAAAGGCCATTAGCAATATCCAGCAGTCTCCTGTGTGTGGCTGTAATATAGAGTCAAATGCATGATTCAGCAGTGCCAATACCTTCACTATATTTTCCAAGAAGTAGAACCAGTAGCAATGACATGATTGCATAATTTCAAATGTGATGTTGGATTTCTGAAATTAGAACAGTCATTGATCATCCAGGTCTCATGGGCATAATGCAATCAACAACATTAACAAAAGGCAATTTTATTCTATCAGTACGCACCTGGTCACTGAGCGACAAACCATACAAGAGGTAGTCAATACGTGCTTCTCAAGCAGATATTTTCACTTTAAGACAATGATCTGTGCACAGCTTGATTCAAACTGAAGGAAAGGATGGAAAATTGACTCCTCAGAGACCAAAAAAAATCCGCTGGTTGAGTGATAACCTTGTAGAGTGCTCCTCTTGGATTCTTGGATTAGGATTACGGTTAGGGAATGGATGCATGTGGGCTGCTTTATCCTGGACGGTGTCAAGCTTCTTTGGTGTTGCTGGAGCTGCACTCATCCAGGCAAGTGGGGAATATTTCATTACACTCTTGATTTGTGCCTTGTAGATGATAGACGGTCTCTGGGGAGTCAGCAGTGAGTTACTCGCGGCCGTATTTCTAGCCTCTGACCTGCTCTTTTAGCCACTGTGTTTATGTGTTGAGTCCAGTTGAGTTTCAGGTCAATGGGATCTTCCAGGATGTTGGTAATGGAACATTCAGTGATGGTAATACCACTGAAGGTCAATGGGTGGTGGTCATTGCCTGGCATTTATGTGGCAGGAATGTTATTTGCCACTTGTCAGCCCAAGCCTGGATATTGTTGCATTTGAACATGGACTATTTCAGTATCTGAGGAATCATGAATGGTGCTGAACATTGTTCAATCATCAGCAAACATCCCACTTCTGGCCTTAGAGAGAAGGTTTTTTTTTCCTTTATTCATTCATGGGATAAGGGTGTCGCTGGCCCATCCCTAATTGCTCAGAGGACAGTTGAGAGTCAACCACATTGCTGTGGGTCTGGAGTCACATGTAGGTCAGACCAGGTGAGACCCATGGCAGTTTCCTTCTCTAAAGGACATTAGCAAGCCAGGTGGGATTTTCCAACAATCAACAATGATGTCGTGATCATCATTAGATTCTTAATTCCAGATATTTTATTGAATTCAAATTCCACCATCTGCCGTGGCGAGATTTGAACCTAAGTCCCCAGAACGTTGTCTGGGTCTCTGGATTAACAGTCTAGCGATAATGCCACTAGGCCATTGCCTCCAGGTCATTGACAAAGCAGCTGAAGATGGTTGATTTGGGTTGATTTGACAATGAACTCCTGTAAAAAGCATAGTGACATTAACCAACCTTGGGTTCCAAGATGTCCTTAGCTGGTTAGCTTTTTAACTTAAAGTCGTTAAAGAGAAACAGTTACTTTATATTAATACATGAAACACACGTACCTATACTTCATTTTGAAATTAATTCCTGTAATTAAAAATAAATGTAGTTCTTGTCACTTGATGGATTTTATAAGCGCATCTGACACTTACCTTCTATGATTCACCTTTAATAAAGAACTTAATGATTCTTGATAAGACAACACAGGCTGTCCAAATTCATCACAGTGATAAGGTTTGATTCCTGGAACATGGTATGATCTATTAAGAATTCTTGTAACTCTTAATACTCCAACCTCTCTCTCTTCTGAAGGAAAAAAGAAAAACTGTGCAAGATTGTACGACCCTTTTGAAGTGACTGCCTTCTTAGGGAATCCATTGGGAGATAATGGGAAATAATGAGAATAAGATGGCCATCACACTTCAGAGACCATTCAGAAATTGGTTACATACCACCTAGCCATTCAAGACACACTTGTGCTGTTCACTCACTGGTAAGAGAATCAGATTTCAGGGAAACGACTGACCATGCTTAGATGTAGTGGCTAGCAAGTGTAAAAACATCAGGAACTTTTAGCAGCCAGAAAGAAAGAAAGAAAAGAGAACACAGACTTTAGTCAACAGAATGAACATGAGACAAGTGTCCAGTTAAATCTCAGTCAGGAACTGGTATTCCAAGTATCACTCTTTTGCATCTATTGTGATAATCTTAATAAATTCTGTGAAACCTGTGAACAGTTAATTGTATTCAGAGTTGTCTTGTAATTAGTAAGACTTGACATATCTTTTAGATTGGCTGTCCCAAACCAATCTACAATTGAAATTGACTTAAGTTTTACCATTAAAGTGAAATTGAACACCAGATCTTGCATATCTTTTGTAATCTTTCCATCTTTGATTTGGATTCTATTTTCCCCAAATACCTGAGAAGACTTGAGCTGGGTTTCCACTTTAATGTCTACTATATAAATACATTCATAAAGCTTTCAAAAATAACTACATACTTAGTGGACTGAAATCATTAGTTGCATTTTTAAAAAACTGAGCAGTATCATTTCAGGCACCTAACACAGCAGTTTCTAAGATAGATGAATATTTGTATAACTGTAGTCTACAAATTCTAAAGCCATTAAATTGGAGTCAGGCTGTCTAGAAAAGACAATCACTTTTGAGAAATGTGAATGGCCCAATTCAAAAAAACATCCTGACAGCAACTGTATGTTTAACTGGGTGTGGAATAAGCATTAGATATAATCACTTTGGACAATGGACTGTGGATTGGAAAGCAACTCTCCCGGCCATAATCTAATCATGTCTAAGCCGTAGGCCTGGAAACAACTTGCTATTGCCACATTTGGGTACTTGGTCAGTTGGTGAAGGTGATCATCTTGTGTGCTACATAATCCCATATTTAAGAAGAGGTATCCTCAAGACCAGAAATCACAACGTGCAGAGGAGGAGATCCTGAATCGATTCTGTCCCTATCCATCCTGAAAGATTAAGGCCTGCCTGCTGCTTGATTAGCTGTATTATGCTGTAAGTAATGCCTAAAAACCAACGTAACTGTTGCTGACTCCAGAAAACCAAACAGAAATCATCTAGCAACTTAATTAAATTCTCCTATCGCAAAATTCATTGATTTGATTTATTGTTGTCATATGTACCTAAGTACAATGAAAGGTTTTGTTTTGCGAGCTGTACAGTCAGACCATAACATACAAGGACATATAGATCATAAGGTGTTTAGACAGAGCTAGGCTACAAGGTTACAGCTGCACAGGAGGTGCATGAAAGCAAGATCAACATTAGATTGGAGGACCATTCAGCAGTCTAACAACAGCAGGGAAGAAGCTGTTATTGAACCTGTTGGTACATGTGTTTAAGCTTCTGTATCTTCTGCCTGATGGAAGAGGTTGGAAGAGAGTATTACTG
This sequence comes from Rhincodon typus, assembly GCF_021869965.1. Taxonomy (NCBI): domain Eukaryota; kingdom Metazoa; phylum Chordata; class Chondrichthyes; order Orectolobiformes; family Rhincodontidae; genus Rhincodon; species Rhincodon typus. Next base: position 4,314,622 of record NC_063352.1, on the reverse strand, counting down.
GGGTGGGAAGGGGTATTTGATGATGTTGGCAGCCTTTCCAAGGCAGTGAGAAGTGTAGATGGAGTCCATGGATGGGAAGTTGGCTTTCGTGATGGCCTGGGCTGTGCTCACAACTTTCTGTAGTTTCTTACGGTCCTGGGCAGAGCAGTTGCCGTACCAAGTCATTATGCACCCAGAGAGAATTGCTTTCTATGGTGCATCTGTAAAAGTTGGTGAGGGTCCTTATGGACATGTCAAATTTCCTGCCCTGCCTCAGGAAGAAGAGGCTTTGTTGTGCCTTCTTGACTGTCACATCAATGTGGGAGGTCCAGGACACTTGTCCAGGACACCAGGACACATTGTTGGTTATCGTCACTCCTAGGAACTTGATGCTCTAGACTCTCTCAACCTCAGCTCCATTGATGTAGTGTGCCCTCCTCCTTTCTTCCTGAATTCACTGATCAGTTCTTTAGTTTTAAGTTCAGTCTTCAAACCATCCAAAGCATCAAACTGCCAAGCAAATCTATAGATAATTGTCTATTTAACTTGTACCCACACTTTACAATTTACCACTCTGTGCATATGTGTGAACCCTTGAACATTCATGTGAAAGAGTTGGAGAGTTTTAAGTACAATAAATATTATTCTCTTCTTCTTTTAAAAGGAATTACAGAATACCTGTATGTTTGTGTCTTTTACAGTCACAGCAGTTTAAGAACATTTAAACATACCCTGAATTGGAAAGTGTACTCTTCGTATCAAAAAATTTCTGTTGCAATCAGATGAGGAGTGGCATAAGAGGGGAGTCCATTCTATCACTTCTCACCTGATCAAATTATTAATGTTGTTGTAGTAGAAGACAATAATATCTGGAGCAGCCTCCTAAAAATGAGTCAAGATGTTGTGATTTCTAACTTTCCTTTGGATTCATTTCATTTTATTGATGCCATCTTGTCCTGATAGCAAGCAAAAGGTTTTGAGATTTTGTAGGTTTATGAGTAATATACAGTGGCTAATATAACATCCCTATTCAAAAAGGGACGCAAAAATCAGGTAACGAGACACTGATTAGCCTAACACCTATTGTTGGAAAAGTATTGGAATCAATTATTAAAAAGTAACAATGAAACATTTGGAAAATCATAATCTAATCAACCAGAGTCAGCATGGTTTCATGAAAGGGAAATCCTGTCTGACTAATTTATTGGAGTTTTCAAGGAAGTCTCAACTAGTGTGGATAGAGGGGAACCAGTAGATGTATTATATTTGGACTTCCAGAAGCTGTTTGACAAGGTACCTCACAAAGGTTAAGTCATAAGATCAGGCCCCACTTTTGGAGGTGGTATACTGGTGTGGATAGAGAATTGACTTATGGGCAGGAAACAGCCAGTTCTGTTTCAGGCTGGTGACCAATGACCAGTGAGTTTCCACAGGGATCACTGCTGGGACTGCAACTGTTTACAATATATGTTGCATCCATGGCAGCTGCATTGGTGAGGTCCAGCAAGAACTCATAGTGGTGAGGGCATCAGTGGAGGTGAGACGGTGCCAAAGAGGAGTAGCAACACATGTTCTAGCAGCGGCGCGGCAAAGAGGACTTGTGGCCAGCCACCAGACCCATGGCGGAGCACTTAACAAGAATGGCTCTGAGACTATAAAGTTAAATACTATTTCTTTATTTTTATGACTTTGTGCTCCATGTTTTGGTTTATTTTACTGTGTTTTAAGATGGCACCAGAGAGTGGAGACACTGTACAACACTTTTCACTGTATTTTGTAAAAAATACACATGACAATAAATAAATGAATAAATAAGATATATTAATGACTTGGAGGAAGGAAGTGAATGCACTGGAGCTAAATTTTCAGATGACACAAAAATAGATGGAAAGGCACTTGTGAGTGGAATACAAACAGTTTACAGATAGGTTAAGTGAGCAAAAAAAGTTGGCAAATGGAGTATAATGTGTGAAAATGTGAAGTTGTTCATTTTGGAAGGGAGAACAAGAGAATGGAATATAATTTAAATAGAGAAAAACTACAGAAAGCTGCAATCCAAAGGGACTCGGTGGGTACTTGTACATGAAACACAGAAAGCTAGCACAGAAGTGCATCAGGACATCTGGAAGGCTAACGGAATGTTATTTCAGAGGTGGTTTGGAGTACAAGAGTCTTACAAGGTGTTGGTGAGACCACTTGGGGAATACTGAGAACAGTTTTGGTCCCCTTTCTTAAATGAAAGATATCATATCATGGGAGGCAGAACACAGAAGGTTCACTAAGATGATCCCTCACATGGGAGGATTGTCTTACGAGCAAAGGTTAAACAGGTTGGAACTCTACTCACTAGAGTTTAGAAGAACGAGAGGTGATCTCATTGAAACATACAGGATTCTGAACGGGCTTGACAGGTTAAATGCTGGGAGGATATTTCCCCTCTCGGCAGAGTCTAGGACCAGAGGGCATCATTTCAGAATAAAGGGGTACCAATTTAAGACTGAAATAAGGAGGGATTTCTCCTCTTAGAGGGTTGAGAGTCTTTGGAACTCCCTGCCAGAGAGAGCTGTGGGGGCAGAGTCCTTGTGTATATTTAAAACTGAGATAGATAGATAGATTCTTGATCATTTGGAGAATGAAGGGTTAAGGGAAATGGCAGGAATTTGGAGGTGCGGAATGTCAGATTGTCCATGATCCTAGTGAATGATGGAGCAGGCCTGAGGGTCCAAATAGCCTACTCCTGTTTCTATTTCTTAAGGCTTATGTGTAACATGTCTAACATCAATCCATCCTGTATGCCAGTAAAGGAATGTGCATCAATTAGCTAGCTAGAGGGATTTGCTATGGAAAACCCCTTTAAAGATTCCAGAGAGAGCAACAGTCTCAGATCTAAACTCTAGCTTAAATTTGTACAATGCTTCAGAATGGTCACGCATGGTGTGTATTTAAAGGAATGATATTTTAAAGATAAGTTTAAGTTGGGCTGCAAGAAATGAGCAACTGGTTAATCATGTAACAGCTCCTGACCTAATTATCAGGGACAACCACTCAATATAAAAGGCTCTCTCTGGAGCCTTTCTTTCTGAGCCATTTTTCAGTTGTTCTATATTTGCATCAATCATTTCTTGCTGCAATTGTAGTTTCCGTGTACACTGCCATTCAATAACAAAAAAAAGAGTACAATTTCAGTTCTCTCATTGCAAACTGGATATAATTGGAGATTGAAAGCTTTAAATAAACTGTAATTACTTTTGAATTTGGAATGCTTATCTACAATTGAGAACAATGAGCACAGTAAACACTTCCCCCCCTACCCAAATATGATCATTCTCTTCAGGATATTTTCCTGCCAAAGAATATTTCCTGCCAAAACCAAAAGAACATAGTCAATCACTCTTTGGTCAGTAAACCATTCTTTCCATGCCACTTACAACGTAAGCTACAGAACTTGCATATTGCTGAAATAAGATAACACAGTGTGGAGCTGGAGGAACACAGCAGCGCAGGCAGCATCAGAGGAGCAGGAAAGCTGACGTTTCAGGTCGGGATCCTTCTTCTGAAGCTCCTCCAGCTCCACACTGGGTTATCTCAGACTCCAGCATCGCAGTGCTTACTATCTCTTGCTGAAATAAGACATTTTTTGAAGCTTTTCATCTTGAGCTCATCAGGAACACTCACAAGAAATGCCAATGTAAAGGGAAAACAACATTTCTACTGTATGAGAAGAATGTTGATTTGTTGGCCAGTGGAATCTGATTGATAGAGGCATTGCCGTGGAGGAATCATCAGTTAATGATAACTGACAGTTAACTGCAAAGGTTTGTTAAAATTATAAATTTGAGAGATTGACTCTGAACCAGAGGATGGCTGTCACCTATTTTGTTGCATTAAAACAGACGTACATGTTCTTTCTGACTACAAGAACTGGGTCATTTGTATTAATCTTTGTAGCTTCCAGTACGCACAAATGCTCCATACTGTGAATCCGACTGACAATCCTTACCTTTTCTATACTTTGGTATTTCCCGTGAACAGTCCTGATTTGTGCGGGACAAAAAGCTTTAACAAAATATGTCATTTTCAGCAATACTCAATACCTTGATGAGCAGAGCATGAAGTACAGGTTTCCCCTGCTCCTCTGTAACAGCATATAATTAACGTGGGAAGGTTTCCCTAATTCCCTTGCTCGTTTCACTAATTGTGGAAAAATTGTGGGAAAAAAATTAACATTTAAATGCCTTTATAATCATGCAAGCAATAGAAATCAGAGGACATTTTCCTGTCAAATGTATTGACACAAAGCATTAAGATGAAACATTCCTGCTTAATCTTAACCTGCTACAGAAGAGTAAAATTGTAATCAGACACTAAACTGTTGACAAAAATGATCATTTTACATTTTAATGTCATTACATTTTAACACAATATAGAATGCAAATGCTGAAGATCAGAAACCAAAACAGAAATTGCTGGAGAAATTCAGCATGTTTGGCAGCATCTCTAGGGAGAAAATGGAGTTTACATTTCGAGTCCAGTGACCCTTCTTGAAAGGGCAATGGACTTGAAATGTTAACTCCACTTTCTCTCCACAGATGCTGCCAGACGTGCTGAGTTTCTCCAGCTAGTTCTGTTTTTGTTACATTTTAAGTTTTTATCTGATCAGAATAAAGCGTCAGCCAAATTCTCAAACAAACTCAACAACATCAAGAGAAGAAAAACTGACTTTTACATGCCATGATTTTGAACTTAGCTGAAGTCTTTTTATCAGCATTTGCGATCAAGATATTCTGATATAACTTGAAGGGCATTAATTTTCTTCTGAATTTGAAGAACATTTTGACCTTTTGTTTTTAAGTATCAGAGAATAAATGTGGTTTTCATGTAGGAAATATGTTCAACCTTAAATTAGCATTAAAACTAAAGAGAATACGTATGGATGACAAATAATATGACTTTCACTCAATGTCTGAAAGATGCTCTTCTTACCCATGTGCAATGATTGTAACAAGGTCAGCCAGGTAGACCTCACAGAATATGACTTCCCTGATTGGGGCTATTAACCTGATCTAGTCAGGGAGCCCTGGCTGACAGATATAAACAGAAATGTCAGAGGTTCTATTCACTCTGAAAGCTGGCTCCGAGGAAGCCGGACCAGTGACAAGTATTATGCACGTGTAAATAAAGCGTGACTTGGTGACGGCATACTGGTCTCTGTGAAGTTATTTCACCATGTGTTTTCATTTAGTATTCACTGTTCCTCAGAGGGAGGAGAAATTTGACATCTCTTCATTACCAGGAATTTGGCAGCTAATGTGATGCCTGCTGTGAATTATGGATTGACTGAACTTATCACCAATATCATTCCTAATTCCAGGATCAATGACAATTGTGGATGAGGATACTAAATGAGAGATACAGCAACTGCAGTTTATAGCTAGAGGGCCCTTGTGGCACAGTGGTAAGTGTCCCTGCTCCTGAGTCAGGAAAGTTTAGGTTCAAATCCCACTGAGCTGTATCACAACATGTCCAAAGAGGTTGATTCAAAATACTTTCACCATATGGTGATGTTTCCCAGAGGACAAAGGATGTTTTATGCAAACATTGGAAGAAGTGACAAATGCTCTTTAGGAAATTGTTTTTAGAAAGTTTGGCAGTTGAGGGCAGTGTCAGATCAAAGTGGAATGAAGATGAAGACAGAAGCATGTATTATGATGGAAGTGGAGGCAAGTGATTTTGGTAATGGATTGCAGAAGGCATTTGAAGATCAGCTTCCATTTGAATAAAATCCAAAGGTCATATGGGCAACCAGAGAGTGAGAAGTAATCAGTGGGAAGCATGGTTAGGATGCAAGTATAGCAAGTAATTAGAAAAGCTACTAGAATGTTATCATTTGTTGCAAAGGGATTTAGATACAGAAGTAGAAAGGATATGCTTCAGTTGTACAAGGCATTGGTAGCCACATCTAGAGTACTGCGGGCAGTCTTGGTCTCTGTATTTAAGGAAGGATGCAATTGACAGCCGTTCAGGGAAGGTTTATCGGACTAGTACCTGGAATGGGCAGGTTGGCTTATGAGGAAAGGTCGGACAGACTAGGCTTGTATCCACTGGAGTTAAAAAGAACAGGAGATTGGATTGACACTTATAAGATACTGAGGGATTTTGACAGGGTACATGTGGAGAGGATGTCTCCTTGTATGGGAGCATCTAGAACTAGGGCACACTGTTAAAAAGTCAGGAGTTGCTCCTTCAAGGCAGAGAAGAGGAGAATTTTTTTCCTCCACATGAATGTGTGAAATTCCCTTCTTCAAAAGGTGGTGAAAGCAGAATCTTGAAATATTTTTAATACGGAAGGGGTGAAAAGGGTAATGGGGTAGGTGGAATGTGCAGCAATCATGGACTATACCCCAGAGTTCTGAAGGAGATAGTTGAGGAAATTGTAGAGGCATTGGTGGTGATCTTTCTGGAATCAAGGAGGGTCCTAGAGCTCTGGAAAATGGCCAACATAACACTCTTTTTAAGAAGGGACAGAAGCAGAAGATGGGAAATTATAGGCCAATTAGCTTGACCACGGTCGTTGGTAGGATTTTAGAGACCATTACGAAGGATGAGATTGCGGAGTACTTGGAAGGGCATGGTAAAATAGGGCTGAGTTAGCACAGCTTCATCAAGGGGAGGTCATGCCTGACAAATCTGTCAGAATTCTTTGAGGAGGTAACAGACAAATTAAACAAAGGAGAGCCAGTGGATGAGATCTATTTAGATTTCCAGAAGGCCTTTGACAAGGTGCCACACAGGAGTCTGCTAAATAAGAGAAGGTACTGGCATGGATAAAGAATAGGCTGACTGGCAGAAGGCAGAGGATGGGGAAAAAGGGGTATTTTACAGAATGGCAGCCAGTGACTAGTAGAGATCCACAGGGGTCAGTGTTGGGAGCACAATTATTCATGTTATGTTCTTATGTTCTTACGTTATGCTTTAATTATCCCGACAAAGGCACTGAGGGCATTGTTGCTAAGTTTGCATATAACAGAAAGATAAGTAGACGGATAGGTAGTCTTGAGGATTTGGGGATGCTGCAGAAGAACTTGGACATACTAGAAGAGTGGGCAAAGAAATGTCAGATGGAACAATATGGGAAAGTGTGAGGTTACACACTTTGGTAGGAAGAATAAAGGAGTTGACTATTTTCTAAATTGGAACAGGCTTCGGAGATCTTAAGTACAAAGGGACTTTAGAGTCCTAGTTCACAATTCTCTTCAGGTTAACATGAAGGTTCGGTTGGCAATTAGGAAGCCAAATGTAATGTTACATTAATTTTGAGAGGGCTAGAATACAAGACCAGGGATGCACTGCTGAGGCTGTATAAGGCTCTGGACCTCACAGAATGAGTTCTCTGATTGGGGCTGTTAAGCTGGTCCAATCAGGGAGCCCTGGCTGACAGATACAAACAGGAGTGTCAGGTTCTGTTCACTCTGAGGAAGCCAGGCCAGAGTTAAGTACTAAGCACATGTAAATAAAGGTGACTTGGTGATGGGATACTGGCCTCCATGCAACTATTTTGGTGGCGATGAGAGTAAAGCATGCTCCTGAATAAATTTGCTTGTAACAGTCGTCTTTGAGTTGGGATAAGCATTTCTGGCATCATGCTGTTACTTGGGAAGCTTGACTCAACTGTCGAACATTAGGCCCAATATGTGGAAAGAATGCGTTTTTTTTGGGCAAATGACATTGGGACAGACAAAAAGCAACAAGTAATTCTCCTGACAGCTTGTGACCCACCACTTTTTCAGTTATTAGGAGCCTAACTTTCCCTGAGGCACCAGATACTAAAACCTCTCAAGAGGTGACGGATTTAGTTGAAGAATTTTATGACCCAAAATGTCCTCTAATTCTGAGACACTATCAGTTTTACTCGGCAATTTGAGAATCAGAGGAACCCATATTGGAGTTTTTGACAAGGTTAAGATGACTGGCAAAGGCATGTGACTTTAGTTTAACCCTTAATGAGATGCTGAGAGATGGTTTGGTATGTAGGATTAATGATGTAACCATGGAAAAGTGCCTACTAGCTGAAGCCCAATGGACTTCAAACAGGCACTACAACTGGCTTAATCATTGGAAAATGCAACAAATGGAGCATGTGAGTTGCAGGGGATTCCAATGGAAGTTGTCACCCTTACCAGTCCAACTGAGCTTGGGGTCACCAATTGAGTGAAGGCAACAGCATAGACTCAGTAAAGATATATCCTGGAGTTGGGATTCAAGGTCAGCCCACAGCAAAACCCCAGAACAGAGCCAAGCCTTGGTTAAACAGTTAAAATTTTCTTCAGGATCCAGGCCAGCGGGCCATTGTATTTGCAGCCGGTATGCAGACTTGAGACAGCAAGAGAGTCGTAATAGATCTAAATTAGTAAGAGATCTCATAGGCCAAAATCCAGAAAAATGTAGACCCTGGAAAGTTCACTTACATCGAGTTTGGAACAGTTAAACTGCTTAGCAACATCCAAATCAGAACTAATCAAAATGGTCACAGAGATAGTAGGAACTGCCGATGCTGGAGAATCTGAGATATCAAGGTGTTGAGCTGGACGAACACAGCAGGCCAAGCAGCATCAGAGGAGCAGGAAAGCTGATGTTTCAGGTCTAGATCCTTCTTCAGAAA
>NC_063352.1:4266438-4305584 GCF_021869965.1 Rhincodon typus | reverse complement strand
CTAGACCCGAAACGTCAGCTTTCCTGCTCCTTTGATGCTGCTTGGCCTGCTGTGTTCGTCCAGCTCTACACCTTGTTATCTCAAAATAAATGGTCACCTGGTTTTAATGGAGGTCAACACCAGCACAGCCGTTTTAGTGATTGCAGAACCAGACTTTAACAAAATTCACTCTGGGTTCCAACCCTTAAGTTTGCACAAGACCTTCACCAGAACGAGAACATAAACTGGGGAACCTTTACAAATTAAGGGTACAACGAAAGTTCCAGTCTCTTACGAGAAGCAGCTGGTTCAGTTGTCATTGATTGTAGGAAAAGGCTCAGGCCCAAGCTTGACTGGGGGAAATTGGTTGAGAGAGATTCGCCTTGATTGGCTCAACATTTTTCAAATAAAAAATGGCTGCCTGAGTGAAGTCCTAATTAAATACCAGGAGGCTTTTCAGGAAGGTGTAAGGACTATCAAAGAGGCTGAGACCACCTTGCAGGTTGACCTGGGAGTTATTCCACAATTCTGCAAGACGCACCCAATGACATGTGCCTTACGAGTGAAAGTAGAGGCAGTATTTAGAAGGCTGGAAAGTGAAGGAAACATCAAACCAGTCCAATTTGGGGAATATATAGCACCAGTTGTACCAATTATGAAGCCCGACAGGTTGGTTCACCTTTGTGGCGATTTTAAACAAATGGTAAACCGTTTTTCACAGCTGGATAAATACCCAATCCCTTGCATATAGGATTTGTACACAACACTGGCGGGGGGTGGGGTGTTGCTGTCCTTGAAGCTGGACATGAGCCATGTGCACTTGCAATTGCAGTTAGATGAGGATTCCCAGAAATATGCTACAATCAATACACATAAGGGTTTGTACCAATATACAAGACTGCCATTTGGGGTATCATCAGCCTGTGCAATTTTTCAACAGACGATGAAGAACATTTTGCAAGGTTTACCCAGGTTGTCATTTATTTAGATGTGTTAATAATGGGGAAGACCAATAAGGAGCATTAGAGAAGTTGGACATAGTCCTTAGAGATTTTTCTCAGGCAGGCATACACCGAAGAAGGGAAAATGTGTGTTCCAGGCATGCTAAGTGACCAACTTGAGTTACAGAATTGGCAAAACCAGGTTACGTCTATTGGAAGATAAAGTGAGGGCAATCAAAAGTGCCTCAGCTTCTTCGTCTGTACCAGAGCTTAGGTCTTTCCTTGGGCTGGTGGATTATTATGGAAAGTTCATAATAATCTGGCCTCCATCCTGGCATCTTTGTATCCACTCCTAAAAAAGGGTCAGCCTTGGAAATGGTCGCGTAGCCAAGCTAAACGTTTCAGGGGAAGTGAAGAAACAGTGATCATACTCTAAGGCGTTGGTATACTACGATCCCAAGAGAGATCTGGTATTGACATGCGATGGCTTCCTGTACGACATTAGAGTAGTATTAGGTCATAGGTGGCCCAATGCAGAGGAACACCTAATCAGAAATGTATCCAGGACTTTGGCTAATGCAGAGCATAAATACGCCAGATTGAGATGAAAGGTTTGGCCGTCATGTTTGGAGTCCGGAAGTTCCACCAATACCTTTACAGATGTAAATTTGTAATAATAAACCCCTGCAACGTGTACTTAAAAATGACGATGCAGTGCTACCCATAGCTTCAGATGAATTCAACGGTAGGCTCTTATACTAAGTGCGTACAACTGCAATTTGGAACACCTTCCAGGTGGCCAAGTAGTGAATGCAGATGCATTCAGCCATCTCCCACTGGCCTATACACCACCAGTGGTACTGCCACTGGAAGAGTCTGAACAGTTTTAAGTTTTCTAGACACACTTCCAATCTCAGCTGACAATATCAGACTTTGGATGCAGAAAGATCTAGTCCTGGCAAAATTGAAACAGATAGTGGTGATAGGGGAAACCAAAAGGCCATCACAACTAGAACTGAAACCCTTCTGGACCCAGAGAGACCAGATCACAGTAGAGGATGATATATTATTATGGGGAGCAAGAACAATTGTCCTGAGCTAAAGTCACTGCCAGATACCAGCTGAACTCCACCAGGGTCATCCAGTAGGGTCCAAAATAAAGATGTTGGCAAGAAGTAATGTCTAGTGGCCAGGATTGGATACAGACATAGCTGCATCAGTGGAGCAGTGCCCAGAATGCCAACAAGGACAAAAATTACTGCCAGTAGCTCCCCCACAATCGTGGAACTGGCCAGGTCAATCCTGGACTCAGTTACATGTCAACTATGCAGGTCCTTTCATGGGCTCAATGTTCTTAGTCATTGTGGATGCCCACTCAAAGTGCTTGGATGTGCATAGAGTTCATTCATCAAACACGGGAACGATGATGGAAAAACTGTATGCATCTTTCACAATACATGAACTCCCAGAAGTTTTGGTCACAGATAATGGGCCATCATTTACCAGTAGGGAATTTGAGTATTTCCTGAAGTCGTATGAGATTTGACATATAATGATAACTCCATACCATCCATCATCCAATGGTCTGGCAGAAAGAGCAGACCAAACTTTAAAGGCAGGCTTAAAGAAACAGCCCCAGCTTCAATAGATACCAAACTGTCCCGGTTGATTATAGGACCACCACTCATGCAACTACAGGGATAGCTCCAGTAGAGTTGCTATTGGGGAGAAGAATCTGCACCTGCTTAAATCTGCTTCCCAGACCTGGGGGGAAGGGTGAAACAGCATCAGGAACATCAGACACAAGACTCCACTAAGCAAGAAGACAGTTTACTACAGGAGACAAAGTTTGGTGTAGGAACCATGGAGATGGCCCCACATGAGTTAGAGGCACAGTTAATGCGAGGTCAGCTCCAGTGATGTATAAAGTTTGGGTAGATGCAACAGTCCTGAACAAGTACATAAGACGATATGTAAGCTACAAACGCACAAACAGTGCAGGAACAAAACATATCCTGCTCCTCAGAAGAGTAGGACAGCCTGCTGGAACCCATGGGTTCTCTCTCTCCATCAAGCATTGAGGAGACCTCTGGAACTGAGATAGACATGATGGATGTCACCGCATTGATGCCTTTGCTGCCGGAAGAAGACAGCGAATTTCTTCCAAGATGCTCCGGGTGCAGGAGGTGAGTTCCTTGTGTTACATGCCATCCGTGTCCGACACAGAGTCGGAGGAACCTGACCCGCTGCTAAAGCGCCCCAGGAAGCTATCCAAGGAAAAGGACCAGCCAATTTCCTCGGACTCAGAGGGGGACGGATGTAGTGATTGCAATGAGGTAAATCAGGTGAACATCATTGAATATGAGTTCACTTATTGGGGCTGTTAACCCGATTCAATTAGGGAGCTCTGAGTGGCAGATGAAAAATATGGAGTGTCAGACATTCTGACACTGAGAGTTGGCTCTGAGACAGCTGGACCAGTGTCAAGGACTTTGCACGTGTAAATAAAGGGTGATTTGGTGATGAGATACCCTCTTCTGTGGAGTTATTTCACGGTTGTCGTGTCTCATTAAGATTATGGGTCTATTTACGGCCCAGGGACATTGTAAAATCAATGTGAGTATAATTAGTGATGTTTTCTATTACTGCAGAAGTTTCATTATAGATTGTTAAGTCACCCAAAGGTGAAAACAGCGGGAAATATCTGGCTTTCATTCTCATCATAAGAAAATGAAATTTGCATATGTCACAGACATGTCTCAAAATGTGTACATAAAGGATGTTTCAAGCACAGAAGGAAACAATTTGCATTGAGACAGCATCATTCATAGCGCTTGGGTCCCAAATTAGTTCAAAACCACGAAGATTGTTTTAAGTATGGTCACTCATATATGGCAGCCAATGTGCACACTTGATCCTACACCCTCCAATGACAAATAATCAGAATCAGAATAGCCTTTATTGCAACATAAGCAGAAAACATGTTTCTTTATATTTGTTCACGGGATGTGGGCATCACTGATTAGGCCAGAATTTGTTGCCCATCCCTGAGAAGATAATGGTGAGCTGCCTTCTTCAACTGCCGTAGTCTAAATGAAAGTCTTAGCTTGACATTTTTTCCTCCATTTTTCCCATGGAATGTTGATGTTTTGTCAATTTATTAACCATTTATAATTCTCCTTGAACTGAGTGGGCCATTTCAGAGGGCAGTTAAACATCAACCACACTGTGTGAATCTGGAATCACATGTAAGCCAGACCAGGTAAGGACAGCAGATTTCCTTCCCTCAAGGACAGATGGGTTGTTACAATAATCAATTATGGCCGATGTGCTTGCCATCACTGAAATTAGCTTTATCTTCCAGATTTACAAGCCACGTCCCCAAAGCATTAGCCTGGCCCACAAGGTTACTTCAATACTTCCACATCATTGTCTCCCCTGACAAAACAACATCTTCAACAAAGCAGCACTCCCACAATACAGTACTGACATATCCATCAGGATTGTCTTCTCTAATCAATACGATGGGACAGAACTACCACCAAGCAAAGGCCAACAGCAGAAGGAGATTGTTCAGCTCAGCAAGTCCATGCTGAAGGTTTCATCTCTTAATTCTGTCTATGGCACTTAAACAAAAATGTTACATCTACACTAAATTCCTATGGCCACATTTTGTCATAATTTCTAATGATCATTTTGCATTCTGGTCATCTGATTCTGATATTACTCAATACTTCCTCAGTTTTAATCCACTTTCTGAATTGTCCAAAATATTAGTATAACAACATTATAAAAATTGCACAATATAATTAAATGTCTCCATTGAATTATCTCTTGATGCTTTCATTATAGCAAATGAGAGAGAGAACAAGTGAGATGGACACATTGCCATGAGTGAGAAAGATCAGTGTGCTATTTGGATACCTGCTGTCCTGTTTCTTTTGTGTTCTGTACAGGTTGGAAAGTAAAAGAAAAAAGACAAAGAGAAAGATAGGTCTGGGAGAGAGAGGAAGGCTGATAACGCAGCTCTTACAAAGTATTTTATTTTTTACATTTCCACGCTGTAAGTGAACAAAGATCTGTGGCTATCCCTCAATTTAAGCTTGCCATTCACTCAGGATTGTAGATTTCTGCCATGGGTCTATTTACAGCCATGTTACCGAACAGATCAATTCTCAACGCACGGATCTTTGAGCAAATGGATATAACATCCCATTCGGGTAGTGGGATCCCAAAAGCAGGAATTACTTCCCTTTCTTCTCTGCTGCCACTCTGCCTCTTCATTACGATACTGTGACTCAAAGCATGATGCAGCTTGATGGACAGGTTGTCACTAAATTGAATGAAGGGAAACAAAAAACGAAAACTAGCAGTGAGTTAGAGGACCTCTGGCCTCTTGCTATCTTACAGTGAGTGAATGGGAATAGGGAAATAAATTTGGTATGATCTGCCAGAGGAAGTGGTGGAAACTGGTACAATTACAACATTTAAAATGCATCTGGATGGTTTTGAATGCGAACGGTTTAGGGGGATATAGGCCAAATGCCGGCAAATTGGGCTATATTAATTTAGGATATCTGGTCAGCATGGATGAGTTGGACTATGCTGTACAACTCAATACTCTATAAGTGAATCTCAGATGCTTTAAGTTAGGGAAGACGTTGAGCTCGGCAGGAGATAAACCATAGTTACAATTCTTGTTTTCTCTGAACTACATAAATGCATTATGTTGTCTGAGGCAATGGTGCTTTAGGTTTGTAAAGATGACTGCTAATTTTCATTGCTCGCATGATGAGAACTATAATTTTTTAAAAAATCTGTGTTCACTTTTAAAGTTTCAAAATGGGTAAATGAAGAATCAAAAGTTAGCTGAAAGTGGAAGAGAAAGACGTTAGAAGCTGATAAAAGTTGTATGCATCTATTCTTGGGTGACGGTATATGGATGGTTTAAGAGAATTCCATGTCAATTCCATGATATTCAAAACTAAAAATGTTGAATGGCCATATTCCTGAGATATAACATTGCAAACAAATCAAACATATCTTGAAGGCTTCATTATGTGACCTCCCATCCAGTCAAATAGTCTTTTCACTCCCCACTTCCAGTGTTTTCGTAGCTAAGAACAATTGCCCACTTGTACTCCAATATTGATGTTGGAGCTGTCAAAGTTGGCCATACTGGGTTCGCTGAAACTAACAGCAACTGCTGATGTCTGCATATGTGAAGAATAACGGGGGAAAAGGTAGAAGTAGGCAAGTGTAATTCTACACTTCTCCAGAGGACGTGCTGTTGAGCCACCCCTCTTCAGAAACTGCAGTTTGAGTGAAACTGACAAGAACCTCTCCTGTTAGTCTCACATGGAGTCTACTCCAGCATTAAAATTAGATCACGGCTGATCCAATCATTCTCAACGCCTGATTTATCCCCACAGTCCTCAGTTCCTCTCCTGAATAAAAATCTGTCTATCTCAGACTTGAATATACCTAATGGTTCGCCCTTAAATTATCTCTGCAATAAATAATTCCACAGATTCACCACCCTGTGAGAGAAAAATTCCTCATCTAGGCTTTAAATGGGCAACCGCTTACTCTGAGACTTCTTAATTCCTGGAGAAAACAGAGCAGTTCTGGAGAATTTACAATTTCTCACTGCATGACGCTATACAATAAAATGCTTCTTGCATTCCACAGAGTTCCAATAACCATCAGATCTGTTGAGAACCAACTTGCACTTAAACAAATTGACAATCTACCAGAATTGCATGCCACAATTATCCACTGAGTGAATACTGTTGGAACGAATTTACTGCTGTTGTCTTATTTGAAAAGTCCTACCCACTGAGTTCAAGCACAGTTCCTGCAGTGCAGGTGGAATGACATTTCTGATATTGTAGTTATTTTAATCAAGCTGTTCAGACAAATTATGACATGACTGGTGGAATTTGAATCCAGACTTTTAAGTTCCAGAGGCAAAGACACTATTACTGTGCCAGAAGACTCTTATTGGATAATATGATTTGTCTTTTTGTCTCTGACATGTCTATAAGACCCACAATTAAACCAAGAATACTCCTTTCAATATGTGGGCTGTTGCGGCACAGTGATAGTGTACCAATGCCTCGGTTCAACTACTACCTGCTCCAGAGATGTGACTTAAAAATTCATTAAAATATCCACTTCTAATGTGACATTTCTGAATTAAAGTAATAAATTAATGGAAACACAATGTACTAACAAAAACTATCAGTTATGAAAATCAGAAAAAGACAAGCACTTCACTGAAACAGGTCAATGCAGGGAGTTAGGGAGATGAAGATACCTCATAGCACAAGTACAGGAGCATTTTAAAGCTAAAGCAGTGAAGAAAACCAACTGTACCCAGTTTGTGAATGATGAAAATATGATAAATAACTATAACTAAATTGTAATGTTATAAAACTAAATAAATTAGTCACGAAATCTAATCACACATGCTGGAGAGTTATAATTCAGTTTGCACCTTCTGGTTTCCTATTCTGAAGAATCAGCACGTCGGACTTGAAACATTAATTCTCTCTCTCTCTCTCCACAGATGCTGTCAGACCTGCTGAGTTTCTCCATCAATCTCTGTGTTTGTTTCAGATTTCCAGCATCTGCAGTATACGTGCTTTCATATGATTTCCTATTCATCTGGTTATATCAATCAGATGATCAAACCGCCAACTGGAAACACTTCAACCACGAGTGCCCCTTAGATTGAAACGGGGACACAAACAATGAGTTGTAACCAAACATAATACAAACTATGCAAACCAAACATATACAAACTATAAATGCAGAGAGTTGTTGTGGCGCAGTGGTAATGTTCAGATTCAGATCCCACCTGGATCCAGATGCGTGGTCATAACGATATCTATAAATGCCAGTGGGAAGCGGCCTGACCCCATAACTTTCTACTCAGCCAGAGTTTTGAAACCTCCCGGGACGTGTCCGTGACCTGTTTCCCATTCCGGACCTGATAGCAACGGGAAGCCGTGAATTGCATGAATTGCAGAGACAGCTCTGCGGGACAGGCTGATTCAGCCATAACTCACCGAGGCAGATGTCATCCTGACACACGCTGGGTCGTGTTTGCAGATTGTTGCACCGCAGTTTACAGGGTTCACATGCACCGATCAGCTCATCGTAGTAAAATGACTTGGAGCACGCTGGGGCCATGATGGAGATGCTCAGAGGAACTGGCTGTTCTTTCCAACCGCAGTTGTGTTCTCCTGTCCATGCAGGGAGCCCGAGTGAACGAACACCACGCCAGGCAACACTGAAACGTGCCAAGATAGACGGCACTCTTCTTCTCGAAAGAACAAGAGGGATTTCCCCCTTGCGCTCCCTGCGGGACTTTTGTTCCGTTTAAAATATTATATCATAAAATTTCAAGTCGTCATCACGTTAAGTATGTTGCACTAATGAATAAAATGATTTGAAATCGGGCAGAGGCGCTGGCGGTTTCTGCCCAGAGTGATCTCGGTATATTTAAGGGACAGTCAGCAGCTACGATCCAAGTGTGAGCAAAAAACTTTTGTTTCTTTAGCTGTTGCAGGGTTTTTAGGAAGAGGTGCTTACCTCAAATCCAACAGTGAAAAAGTGTCATAAATTAAATGTTGGGTGCCCTGACAAATTTGCTTTTGCACCTTTATCTTTCATTTAGAGTTTCCCTCCTAACAGCACTGTGGGTGTCCCTGCACCCCAGGATTTGATGTGGTTCAAGAAGGCAGCTCACCGTCATCTTCCCCAGGACAATTAGGAACGGCAATAAATGCTGATGTCCAGCCAGTGACGCCGACATCCCCGAATGAATGAAAAAGACCGAGTTTGCAAAATTCAGACAGTGACCATTGGTCCCCCTAGAGCTGAGACAAAGGAATCTGTATCAGATTGCCAGCGCCCTCTGCTGAAAACACCCGAGACACTGAGGTTCTGATGGCTCTGTTGAAGACTGATAATTCTTAAAACATCTCTTGTATTTTCTTCTTTCGATCATAATTGAACAGTGGACACTAGCCTAGTTTATCATGGAATTTAAATTGGAATGAAACACATTTCTTTCCTTTAATTTTGTCTAAGATTTGAGTGTTGCTGGCTGGGCATTTATTACACATCCCTAATCCCCCTAGAGAAGGTGGTGGTGAACTGCCATCTTGAACTGCTGTAGTCCATTTCATGTAAGTACACACACAGTGCTATCAGGGATGAATTTCCAGGATTTGAATACAGTGACAGTGAAGAAACTGTGATATAGTTCCAAATCAGGGTGGTGACTGACTGAGACAGGAATTTGTCATAGAGTCATACAGCATGGAACAGACTTTTCAGTCCAACTTGTCCATGCCGACCAAGTTTCCCAAACTAAACTAGTTCCATTTGCCTGCATTTGGCCCACTCACCACCCTGACTTAGAAATATATCACCATTCCTTCACTGTTTCTGGATCAAAATCCTGGAATTCCCTCCCTAATGGCACTGTGGGTCAGCCCACAGCAGGTGGACTACAGTGGTTCAAGAAGACAGCTCATCACCACCTTCTCAAGGGCAACTAGGGACGGGTAATAAATGTTAGCGAGTCAGCGATTCCCACATTCCACAAATGAATAAAAATAAAAATATCCCTCTAAACCTTTCCTATTCATGTAGCTGTCCAAATGTCTTTGAAATGTTGTAACTGTACCTATATCTACCACTTCCTCAGGCAGTTCATTCCACACACGAACCACCCTCTGTGTGAAACAATTACCCCTCAGGTCCCTTTGAAATCTTTCTCATCTCATCTCAAAAATATGCTCACTAGTTTTGAACTCTCCAACTCTAGGGAAAAGACCTTTGCTATTCACCTGATCTATGCCTCCCCATGATTTTATAAACCTCTCATAAGGTCACTTCTCAACCTCCTATGCTCCAGTGAAAAAAGTCCCAGCTTATCCAGTCCTGGTAGCACCCTTGTAAATCTTTTCTGCACCCTCTCCAATTTAGTAATATCCTTCCTATAGCAGAGCGACCAGGATTGTACACCATATTCCAAAAGTTGCCTTGTCTTTCCAAATGGAAGTAGTCATGGGTTTGGAAGGTGCAGTTAAAGGATCTTTAGTGGATTTCTGCAGTGCATTTTGTAAACAGTATACACTGCTGCGACTGACCATTGGTGGTAGAGGGAGTGAATGAACATAAGAACTAGGAGCAAAAATAAGCAATTCAGCCTCTCAGCCATTTGATATCATTCACACTGATCTCATCTCAGCCTCAACTCTACTTTCTTGTCCACTCTCCATAACTCCTTGAGTCAGTACTAATTAAAAATCAGTCTACCTCATGTTTATTCAGTGTACCACATTCTACCACATTCTGAGGCAGTGAATTCTACAGATTCACAAGCCTTTGAGCGAAGTAATTCCTCCTCATCTCTGTTTTAAATCCACCAGTCTTCAGCCTAAAACTGTGCCCTGTTTTGGGTGTAGTTCGAATCAAGTGGACTGCTTTGTCCTGGTTGGTATCAAGCTTCTTGACAGTTGTTAGAGCTGCACTCATCCAGGCAAGTGGGGAGCATTCCATCATACTCCTGACTTGTACCTTGTAGATGGTGCACAGGTTTTAGGGAGCCAGGAGGTGAGTTATTTGCTGCAGGATTCCCAACCTCTGACCTGCACTTGTGGCACAGTATTTATATAGCTGGTTCAGTTCAGTTTCTGGTCAATGGTAATTCCCAGGGTGTCAGTTGTTGAAGATTCAGTGATGGTTATGGCATTAACATCAAGCAATGATGGTTAGATTCACTCTTGTTGGAGATGGCTATTGCCTGGCAATTGTGTGGCACAACTGCTTCTCATCAGCCTAAGTCTGGATATCGTCCAGATCTTTTTGCATTTGGACATGCTTTTTCCTTCAGATTCTGAGGAGTCAGAAATTATGCTGAACATTGTGCATTGATGAATTGGTGATGATGGTTGGGCCTAGGACATTACCCTGAGGAATTCCTGCAGAGATGGCCTGGGGCAAAGATGATTGACCAACAACTACAACCATTTTCCTTTTTGTTCATTATGACTCCAATCAACTCCAGGGGAATGTTTCCCCCCGAATCCTAATGACAAAAAAGGTAAGTCTAGAAGAGCTGGATGTGACAGCAACAGAACAATGAGCAACAACTGCTGTCCAAGTTCTGAGGAAGGGTCATTGGACCCGAAACATTAACTCTGATTTTTCTTCACAGATACTGCCAAACCTGCTGAGCTTTTCCAGCAACTTCTGTGTGTGTTCCTGATTTACAACACCCGTAGTTCTTTCACATTTTATTTAGCATTGCACTGGCTTTGGAGTCACATGTGGGCCAGTCCAGGTGAAGATGAAAGATTTATTTTTTTAAGAGACATGGAAGTAAAAAAAGTTGGAAACATTAAGCAACCGTGGAGAGAAAAACAGTTAATGTTACAGGTGATAACTTCTTGGTGGAACTGTAAAAATGGTACAAATGCCATGGGTTTTAGGAAGTGCAGAGGTGTTTGTGGGCTGGAAATGTCAATAGGGATGATGGTATAAGGCAAAAGGGGATAGTAATGAAATAACTTAATAAAAAAAGATGAGTCTAGAAGAGCTGGATATGACAGCAACAGAAGAATGATTGACAACTGCTGTCCAAAACTAATGAAAGAAGTGGTTACAATCTGAAATTTGTGAACTCCGTGTTGAGGCCAAAATATTGCATAGTGTCTAATTGAAAGCTGTGGTACTTTCAGCTTCATTAAAAACAAGTGCAGCAGAACAAATTTAACAGGGACTGAGATGGAGAAGTAAAATGGCATGAAATCTTATATTCTGGGTCATGCTTACACTGAACAGAGGTGTTCAGGAAAGCACCATTACAGTTATCAATTTAGTGGAAAAGACATTGATCGAGAGAGCCTGTGGGAATTGAAAAGAATATGCCATATATTCATTGAATCATGCAGTATGGAAAAAGACCTTCAGCCCATCGAGTCTACACTGACAAAAAGATACTCTAAATCTATACTAGTCCCACTTCTCAGCATGTAACTCATAACCTTCAATGTTCTGACATTTCAAAAGCTTATCTAAGTACCTTTTAAAGGATTTGAGGCTGCCTGCCTCAACTACCCTCCCACACAATGTAGTCCAGATTTCTATCACCCTCCAGATGAAAATTGTTTTCCTGAAATTCCCTCTAAACCTCCAGTCTTTCTCCTTAAAATTATGCCCACTGTTATTGAAACTTCACCTCAGGAAACAGTTGTTTTCTATCCAGTCTGCCCATGCCCCTCATAATCGTATACACCTCAGTCAGGTCCCTCTCAGCCTTCTCTGCTCCAAAGAAAACAACTCAAGCTTATCCAGAGATAACAAGGTGTAGAGCTGGATGAACACAGCAGGCTAAGCAGCATCAGAAGAGCAGGAAAGCATTTCTGAAGAAGGGTCTAGGCCCGAAACGTCAGCTTTCCTGCTCCTCTGATGCTGCTTGGCCTTCTGTGTTCATCCAGCTCTACACCTTGTTATCTCAGATTCTCCAGCATCTGCAGTTCCTACTATCTCTCAAGCTTATCCAGCCTCTCTTTGTCACAAAACTGCTCCATACTAGGCAACTTCCTGGTGACCAGAACTTCGTACAGTACTCCAGCTGTGGCCTAAACAAAATCCTGCACTGCATCAACATAATGTCCCTGCTCTTAATCTGTGCCAAAATTGATAAAGACATGTGTCTGTATGCCGCCTTAATTAATCCATTAACCTATCCTGTTCCCTTCTGGGATCTGTTGTCAAGCACTCCAAGATCCCTTTATTCCTCTGAGTTACCATATGTCTTGCCATTCATTGAGTACTCCCTCATCTTGTTACTTCTTCCAAAGTGCACCACCTCACATTTAACAGGGTAGAATTTTATCTGCCACTGATCTTCCTATGTGACTAATCCATCTATATCCTCCTGTAACCCCACAGCTTCTGCATTGTCAACCACCCTGACAATCTTTGCGTCATCCCCAATCTTACTTATTATCACCCTACATTTTCTTCTGTATCATTTATAAATATCATGAACAGTAAGGGACCCAGCACAGATTTTTGTGGCACACCACTGGACAACAGCCTCCAGTCCAAACAGCGTCCCACCACCACTCTCTGTCTCCTACCACTAAGCCAATTTTGGATCCAATTTGCCAATTTACCCTGGATCCCATATGCTTTTACCTTGTTTATCAATCCCCCACATGGTGCCTTGTCAATGGCTTTGCTGAATTCCATAAAAACTACATCAACTGCGCTACCACCATCTTCATAACTGATCACCTCCTTGAAAAATTCAATTAAATTTGTTAGGCATGATCTCCCTTTGACAAAGCCACGCTGACTATCCCAGAGTATTAGCCTGAACCTTTGGCTTTTCCATCTAGTGACATTACCATAATATTTGCTGTTTTATTAATAGAATTAAATTCCAATAAGATAACAATGCTTACATTAATGCAAATAGCTTTTTTTTCCTGGAGTTACTCATGGTAAGATCAATGATTGGATGTTTCATAACAGAAGCATTATTCTGCATCATGCATGATTGAATATTTTGTGTTAAGATGCATATGAATTTAATCTTGCTTGATCTGTTGGCCCACAAGGTTCAATCACCCTAAGTAGATGTGTTGGAGATTTGTTGATAAGAGAAGTTTTACCAAGTGTCAGCTACAGGTACAAAGAAGCTTGCCTGGAGGTGATTATTTTTTCCAAGTCCTGTTTTATGGCTGTTTTCCTAATAATCTTTTTATTCTCTATCTTATCCTTGTTATTACCTAGAGC
Source organism: Rhincodon typus (assembly GCF_021869965.1). Classification (NCBI taxonomy): domain Eukaryota; kingdom Metazoa; phylum Chordata; class Chondrichthyes; order Orectolobiformes; family Rhincodontidae; genus Rhincodon; species Rhincodon typus. Next base: position 4,291,836 of record NC_063352.1, on the reverse strand, counting down.
AACTTCTGCTTCTCCCAAAAGCCACATTCTTGTTTATTCCACCAGCTACACTGTTGATTTCCATATGAGAGGTTCCTAATACTTAGTTATCAGTGATAAATATCACATGCATCTGCCAGAGCTGTAGTCTCTTTGACTTTAGATAGCTGACATTCATTCCCAGCACTGATAACAGATAGATAGAACTTTATTGTTACTTGTATTTGTGAAAATACAGTAAAATGTGTATGTCACCACACAAATAGTGCCATTTACTTACATAAATTATTCATTAAGAAAAGAGAAAAAGTTAAGACAAATATAACTTTTTGTTCATTCCACAGCCTCTTGATTTCATGAACCGGCAACTGCTAAAGACTGGGGCCTGCCCAACTTCTGAGGACCAAGTCCTGCCCAACTGCCAAGGACCGGGGGCATCTCACTGCCAAGAGCTGGGTGTCTGTCAAAACTGTCAAGAATAAGGGGCCTGTCAAAACAGCTGAGGACCGGGGCCTGTCAAAAGTGCAGAGGACTGGGGCCAATCAAAAGTGCAGAGGCCTGGAGGCTTGTTGAAACCACTGAGGACCGGGGCCTGTCAAAACAGCTGAGGACCAGGGCCTGTCAAAAGTACAGAGGATCGAGGGCCCATCGCAAATGCCAAGGACAGGAGCCTGCCAAAACTGCCAGGGACCCAGGGCTGTCCAACTGAAACTGCCGCACCTCAGGAATCACTGGAGTAGGGAGGGTCCCAGAGGACTGCAAAATGGCTAATGCAACACCCCTGTTTAAGAAGGAGGGGAAGCAGAAGACAGGAAACTGGCCAATTAGCCTGATCTCAGTTGCTACTAGGATTACAGAATCCATTATTAAGGATGAGATTGCAGAGTACTTGAACTGCATGGTAAAATAGGGCTAAGTCAGCGCAGTGTCGTTAAAAGGAGGTCATGCCTAACAAATCTGTTAAACATTTTGATGAGGTAATGAGCAAGTTAGAGAAAGGAAAGCCAGTGGATGTGATTTATTTGGTTTTCCTGAAGGCTTTTGACAAATGCTGCACAGGAGGCTGCTAAATAAGATCAAAGCCCCAAATGGTGTTAGGGGCAAGATACTGGCATAGATAGAGGACTGGCTGACTGGCAGAAGGCAAAGAATGGAGATAAAGGGGTCTTTTTCAGGATGACAGTCAGTGACAAGTGGAGTTCCGCAGGGATTCATTTTGGGACCGCAGCTTGTCATGATATACATTAATGATCTGGACGAAGGCACCGAGGGCATTGTTGCTAAGTTTGCAGATGAGACAAAAATAGGTGGAGAGACAGGTAGTATTGAGAAATTGGGGTGGCTGCAAAAGGAACCTGCTAGAACAATGAGCAAAGTAGTGGCAGATAGAATACAATGTGGGAAAGCGTGAGGTTATGCACATTGGTTGGAAGAATAGGGGTCTAGACTATTTTCTAAATGGGGAAAGGCTTCGGAAATCTGAAGCTCAAAAGGACTTATGAGTCCTCGTTCAGGATTTTCTTAAGGTTAACGCGTAGGTTCAGTTGGTAGTTAGGAAGGCAAATGCAATGTTGGCATTTAGTTCAAAAGGGCTAGAATGCAAGAGCAGAGGTGTACTGCTGAGGCTGTATAAGGCTCTGGTCGGATGGCATTTGGAATCTTGTAAGCAGTTTTAGTCCCTGTATCCAAGGAAGGATGTGCTGGAGGTGGAGGGCATCCAGAGGAGGTTTACAAGAATGATCCCGGGGATGAAGGGTTTGTCATATGAGAAGTTGCTGAGAATTCTGGGTCTGTACTTGATGGAGTTTAGAACGTTAAGGGGGGTATCTGAGTGAAACTTACAGAGTACTGAGAGGCCAGGAAAGATTGGCCTTGGGGAAGATATTTCCACAAATAGGAGAGACAAGGAACCAAAATCACAGCCTCAGAATAAAGGGATGACCCTTCAGAACTGAGATGAGAAGAAATTTCTTCAGCCAGAGGATGGAGAATCTGTGGAACCCATTGCTGCAGAAGGTTGTGAAGGCCAAGTCATTTAGTGTATTTAAGACAAAGATAGATAGGTTCTTGATTGGTAAGAGGATCAAATGTTACTGGGAGAAGGCAGGAGAATGGGGTTTGAGAAACATATCAGCCATGATCGAATGTCGGAACAGACGTGATTGGCCGAATAGCTGAACATAGAACATAGAACATTATAGCGCAGTACAGGCCCTTCGGCCCTCGATGTTGCGCCGAACTGTGAAACCAATCTGAAGCCCTGAATTCTGAATTCTGCTCCTGTATCGTATGATCTTATGGGTCAGACTTTCCCTTGGGCATGTAACTCAACAAGATGACTGCATAAACATGTCAGAAAATAACACAGCCCTGCAGAATTATTCTGAGGCAAAGATGGATTAGATTTACAATAACTTGTACAAGACAACATGAAAATGCAGGTCTAGGAGATAGCAGGAACTGCCGATGCTGGAGAATCTGAGATAACACGGTGTAGAGTTGGATGAACACAGCAGGCCAAGCTGCATCAGAGGAGCAGGAAACCTTTCTGAAGAAGGGTCTCGACCCAAAACGTCAGCTTTCCTGCTCCTCTGATGCTGCTTGGCCTGCTGTGTTCATCCAGCTCTACACCGTGTTATATCTGAAAATGCAGGTCACCTGGTTGCCCTTTGCATTTCCATGAATACCATTGCTTGAGGCTTGTATTCACAATATCTACTGATTTGCATGACAAAATAATTAAGCAATCATAATTTTCTGAAAGTATTTTTTTGTTTGACTTCCTAATCTAGAAACAAGCTGGATCATAAAGTATTCAGTCTTAGAAATTACAGCATGATGTTAATCTTAGCTCTTCCATTTAAACTCCATTGCTTTTACTTTATGTTTTTTAATTTTCAACACTTACCTGATTTACTTTGAAATGGACTGGAGAGCCTCAGGCTCAATACAAACTGTGATAAAGCTTCACTGTTCTAAAAACTGCATGTGAAGACACATCTTTCAACTTCCCTATGTTTTTCTCATGCTAATCTTGAGTTTTTGTTCCCTTGTGCTATTTCCCAAGTATACTATTACTCAACATCACACTGATCATGAACACGCACAGTTACACCCGTCGTTTGTTTTCTGTCCCCGTTGCTTTTTTTTTAACATCCCTGGGGCTACCTTTAATATGATGTTCCTGAAACATTATACGTGGTTTCGTGTATGCCTCCTTACAAACATCCCTGAAAATCCATTATCAATAAGATTAATCTAAATCCTTCTGTTTTAAGCTAAGAATTCCTTACAATTACCCAACATCTATCCCAAGAAAAAAGACCTAAATTCACTATCATTCTACTATTGATTCAAATTATTCTTACAATAATCTTTTGATGTACCTATCCCATTACTCCAATAGGGCGCTCAGAACTCCATGCAAAAATAACAATGGCCTACAGCTTTCTCAAAGTGTTGAGTTTAATACTTGCATCTTTACAGCCAGTATTGCTGTGTCCATTGTCTTCCATATTCATAGTCAAATGGAATCATTTAAATTAAATGAACTCTATGATTGCCATAAAACAGGAAAATTCTGGAGAAATTCAACAGGTCAGGCAGAATCTGTGAAGAGGGTCATCATTTTGCATCCAATATGACACTTCTTCTTTTCCAAGACTGCCGGACCTACTGGAGTTTCTCCAGCACTTTCTGTTTTCATTTCAGTCGCCAACATCTGCAATGTTTTGCAGCTGCCTGTGTTCACCAGGCATTGGAGTTTGGAGATGCTTTGATGCTAAATGGTATGTGAAAGTGAACACAAAAAGGCATGCCTTTTTGACATGGTTCATGCTGAAGTACAGTTTTTTTTCTATGCCTTTGGTTAGTGCAGGTATCTCTCTTAGTCTGTATTAGTTGAAACATGACATTTCTTCTTCATCTGCAAGAACTGTTACACAACTATTAAGTGTTAAATATAACCTTACCAAAGGTTTTGTCAAGGACAGAATGTCAAAAGCTAAATGCCAAATTAGGACTACACCAGCCCTTTATGGAAGGATCTGAGTTTCACTTTGGGTTGAATTTTATGAGGGAAGAAGTCACTGCCCACACCATAACATAAAAGTTTGGTGTGGTCCTGCTTGACCTGCATGAACACAGCCAGTTAAAACTGTTGAGCCTTTAATTGGCTCGAGGCCCAGATTTCCACCCTATCGGAGAACTAGTGGCCAATCACATAGCTGGAGGCTCTCTTGCCCCAACAGCACCTCTTGGACAGAGGCCACTGTTGGGACCGCATGTGATCTTGAAGAGGAGACATTGATGAATGCGAGGGCAGTACCTCCAATGTATCCAAGATATCTGATTAGGAAGCACAGCCTGGCCTGGCCTTAGATACTTAGCATGGGCTAGTGGTGGTGTGGAAGTCCTTAAAAAGTCATTGACCATTAATTCTTCAAATTGTCAGAAGTACTGAGAAAGGAACATGTAAAAGCAAATTGTTAGAAAAACGAATAGCAGTAGTAAGCAAGAAAAAAGCTGCAGGTCTCTCTCGTGGCTAGAGTTTGGAACCTGTTTCTTTTAATTTCCATACCTCAATATTTGGACTATTTGTATCAACCCTAAACCACAGCTAAAATCTGACCGCTATTCAAATCTAGCTCGATTTCTATCCGAATGAAAGTTTGGTATGAAAGATTTTCCATTGGTCTATGACTGTCAGAGATTTGGCTTGGTCCACAAGAGGCATGGTTTCTGAGAGGATTCATCAAACCTTATCCTTTGTTTCACAGACCACTGGGCAAGAAGGATATTTGTCCCCCTTTGTTAATACCATCTCCACAGAGTTTGTTGTTTATGTCTGTCATGTGAATGTGATTAAGAGGATACAGTTCTAATTTTGGTTTATGGTTTGGTTGAGATAATCTAACCATCGCCTCTTGATGTTCAATGGCATTACTATCTCTGAATCCCCAACTATCAACATTCTCGGGGCGGGGGGGGGTTACCATTGACCAGAAACTGAACTGGACCAGCTACACAAGTACCATGGCTACAAGAGAAGGTCAGAGGATCGGGATCCTTCAGTGAGTAACTCACTGCCTGACTCTCCAAAGCATGCCCACTATCCATAAGGTACAAGTCTGGAGTGTGACAGAATATACTTCCCATTTGCCTGGATGTGTAGTTCATAACACTTAAGAAGCTTGACAATATTCATAACAAAGCAACTCAGTTGATTGGCATCACATCTCCAAAAATTCACTCCCTCCTACCATCAGAGCACACTAGCAGTAGTGTGTACCATCTACAGAGTGCACTACAGTAACTTACCAAGGCTCCTTTGACAGGAACTCCCAAATGCACGATCAATACCATCCAGAAGGCCAGGTGCAGCAGATACATGGGATCGTCAACACCTGCAAGTTCCCCTCCAAGCCACTCATCATCCTGACTTGGAAATTTATCTCTATTCTTTCAGTGTTGCTGGGTTAAAGTCCCACCTGGGTCCCTCCCTAACCACATTGTGGGGATACCTACCCCAAATGGATTGCAGTGGTTTAAGAAGGCAACTCACACCAAGGGCAACTAGAGATAGGCAATAAATGCTGGCCCAGCTAGTGATTCCCAAATCCCCTGAATTAAAAAAAACACAAGAGTACGTGATGGTACTGATACATCAAGCCATTCCTGATAGTTTGGACAACTGAAAGTTGAGCTCATCAGAGGTAGGACTCCCTTTCACATAGGAGATCATAGAATCCCTACAATGCAGAAAGAGGCTATTCGGCCCATCCAGTCTGCATTGACCCTCCAAAAAGCATCTGACCCCAGACTCACCACCCCCAGAATCCCGTATTTACTATAGCTAACCTACCTAGCTTAGACATCCCTGGACACTATGGGGCAATTTAGCATGGCCAACCCACCTAACCTGCACATGTTTAGAATGTGGGAGGAAACTGGAGCACCCAGGATACCCAGACAGGCATGGGAAGAATGTGCAAACTCCACACAGACAGTCACCCAAGGCTGGAATTGAACCTAGGTCCCTGGTTCTATGAGGCAGCAGTGCTAACCACAGGGTCATCGTACCACCCACAGAGCCTGGAGTGAGAGCACATCTGCTAAGAAAGGAAAATGCTCTCAAGAAAGGTATCAACACATGCAGAAGTTCTGCGATTGTCAATCATCACTTAGTGAGTATTAATGACAGAACCGATGAGGATTTGCATTGTGCTGAGAGATGTTACAGGCTGATCAAGAATGACACATTAGAACAGGAAGAAATCTACAGAAGGACCAGGAGACAGTCAAAGCCAGAGAGCGTGACATAACTATTACATAGGGCTCCACACATAAGGAAAAGAAGCATGTCCAGCATAGGGAGAGTAGTGCCCTAACTGCAAAAACGGAATCACTTTGCACACGAGAGTTCATCTAGAAAGAAGCAAAGTGAATCGATAAAGACGGCTGCTTGACAGATGTCAGGCAATGAATCACTGCACCACATACAGGGTTGACATTGTTAGACCTATAAGGTTTGTGGCTTTTACAATGATGACTGCTGAAAAAGAGCATCAAGCAAAGTGAAGTGCCAGTTAGACGCTGGTGATTTATGCAACATTGTCAGTTTTGAAGAACTGTGTGAAGTTGCTCAAGATGATGATCCAAAAATGTAGCCGTTGAAAGTGAGATTGTGGCCATATAACGTGGAGGTGCCGGTGTTGGGCTGGGGTGGACAAAGTCAGAAGTCACATAACACCAGGTTATAGTCCAACAGATTTATTTGAAATCACAGGCTTTCAGAGCACTGCTCCTTCATCAGGTGGAGTAAAGAGAAGCATACCTGCACATAATTTATAATGCCAAGATGCTGGTGTTGGACTGGGGTGGACAAGGTCAGAAGTCACACGACACCAGGTTATAGACCAACTGGTTTATTTGAAATCACAAGCCTTTGGAGCGTAACTCCTTTGTCATGTGAAGTGAGAGAGAAGCACATAGACACAAAATTTATAGGCAGAGAGATCAAGGACAGGGAGGCAAAAGATCATACAAATGGTGTGAGTGGAATGTTGAATAATAAGGCTCTACAGGTGATCAGAAGTATCAGACAGTGTAAGTGTCAGCAGCTGAACAACAAGTGAAGGGATGACCCATAACCCAATTAAATGAGGCAGAGAGATGATTACAAAAAATTGTAAATAAGGTGGTGCTGGAGACAAACCAAATGACTGCAATAACATGACAGGTATAAGAGTCGCATGCTGAGGGTCTAACCAAAGTAATAAGTAATCCAAAACTGTACGGACTAATTAAAGTAGAGAGATCATAACAATTTATCAAGGTGATGGTGCCAAAACAGTGCAGTAAGGACGATTTTACAGATACAAAACAGTGTGATGGGGTCACGTGTAGCGTGACATGAACCCAAGATCATGGTTGAGGCCATCTTCATGGGTATGGAACTTGGCTACCAGTTTCTGCTCAGAAATTCTCCATTGTTGTGTATCTCAAAGGCTGCCTTGGAGGATGCTTACCCAAAGGTTAGAGGCTGAACGTCCTTGACCGCTGAAGCGTTCCCCGACTGGGAGGAAACATTGATTGTCGATTGTTGCGCGGTGTCCATTCACCCATTGTAGTCGTGTCTGCATGGTCTCAACAATATACCATGCCTCAGGGCATCCTTGCCTGCAGCGCATGAGATTGACAACATTGGCCAAGCCATATGAGTATTTGCGTGTATGTGGTGGGTGGTGTTCTCACATGTGATGGTAGTATCCATGTTGATGATCTGACATGTCTTTCACAGGTTGCCATGGCAGGATTGGGAGGTGTTGTGGTTGATGTTGTCCTGAAGGCAGAGTAGTTTGCTGTGAATGATGATCTGTTTAAGTTTTGGTGGTTGTTTGAAAGTGAGAAGAGGAGGCGTAGGGATGATCTTGGCAAGATGCTCATTGTCATCAATGACATATTGAAGGCTGCGAAGAACATGGCATAGTCTCTCTGCTCCGAGTAAGTAATGGACAATGAAGGGTACTCTTGTTGGTCATATCCTGTGTCTGTCTTCTGATGAAGTCATTGTGGTTTTTCAATTTGGCACATTGGAACTGGTGATTGATGAGTTAAGCATTGTATCCTGTTCTTATGAGGGTGTCCTTCAAAATCTTTAGGTGTCCGTCATGTTCCTCCTCATCTGAGCAGATCTCACATATGCGCAGGGCTTGTCTGTAGGGGATGGCTTCTTTAATATGTTTAGGGTAGCAGCTAGAGAAGTTCAGCATTGTAAGGTTATCCGTGGGCTTGTGGTAGAGTAAGGTACTGAGGTGTCTGTCCTTGATGGTGATGCATGTGTCCAAGAATGAGACTGATTCTGAAGAGTAGTCTGTGGTAAGTCTGATGGTGGGATGAAACTTGTTGATATCGCTGTGTAGTCATTTCAGTGATTCCTAGCCATGAGTCCAAAGGAAGAAAATGTTGCCAATGTATCTCGTGTATAGCATTGGTTAGAGTTCCTTTGCAGCAAAGAAGTCTTGTTTGAACTTGTGCATGAAAATGTTGGCGTATTGGGGTTCAAATTTGGTCCCCATGGCTGTTGTGTGTGTCTAGATGAAGAGCTGGTTGTTGCCATATAATGGAAAGAAATTCACCCTCGGAGGACAAGTGAAACTTGTCAGACAATTATATAAACACAAGCAAAAAGGTGAGGGCACCAATGCAGCAAAATATGGTCAATTATATGCAGAGACATGAAAGACAACTGAAACTGCTTTCAATAGGAAGTATGAAGATCTGGAGTTTGGGATAGCAGACATTAAGCAAAATCCTAAATAAAAACTGAAAGAACTGCAGATGCTGTAAATCAGGAACAAAAACAAAGTTTCTGGAAAAGCACAGCAGGTCTGACAGCGTCTGTGAAGGAAAAAACAGAGTTAACATTTCGGGTCCGGTGACCCTTCCTCAGAACTGATGATGGCTGGGAAAACGTCAATTTTTAACAGGGTACAGTTGCCACTTTAACGCACCACCCTGTTCCCTGGCCAACATCTCTGTCTCTGGCTTGCTGCAGTGTTCCAGGAAAGCTCAACACAAGTCGCTTGACAACTCTGCAGCCCTCCTGACTCAATATTGAGTTCAATAATGGAGCCTAAACTCTCCCATGTCCCAGCCCCCTACCCCACACACCAGGCCTTGTTACCACATAGCCTGCCATTACACACCCCCTGTTGTTAGTCACTAATAGTTCCCATTAACAACTATTCACTCTCCCAGTTCATTCTCTCATTATCAACTCTTTGTCTGTCCAACTGCTCTTCTCTCTTTAGGCTCTATCCTTTCGTTTACTCCCTACCCCATCCCCCTCCTTTTTTTCTGCATACAAACTGACGTTTTCCCAGCCATCATTAGTTCTGAGGAAGGGTCACCAGACCTGAAATGTTAACTCTGTTTTTTCCTTCACAGATGCTGCCAGACCTGCTGAGCTTTTCCAGCAACTTTGTTTTTGTCCCATTAAGCAAATCCATTCAGCTAAGCTTAAGCAAGTCTAAAGTTTGGATTGATAACCTTAAACATGCCAGAAGATATTTGAGCATTTTGCAGGCCACGAACCCATTCCTTCTGAACAGATCCCAGAAGATTATGAAGATGTTTTTACAGGTCTTAAAAGTCTTCCTGGTGAATATAATCTCAATGTAGATGAGAGTAGTCAGTATCTGCTGAGGAGAGTTCCAGTTGCCCTCAAGAATAAGGTGGAAAACATGAAAGAGGAAATGGAGGCCCCACATATGCAGGAGGTTCTAAAAAAACGGAAAAAAAGATAACAGTGCCATGGAATCATTTCTAGAAGAGCTGGTGGCTACTGACAAGCAAGTGAAAGCAGAATAAGTGGTCATCACTGAACAATAGAAGAAAATTGTGATAAGAGAAAAAGGGCAAAGATGAGGATGTAGTTGAAGACGCCTGAAGTCAATAGGTCATGCATTGACAGTGTAAGGACTTTTCCCAGGTCCTGACAAGGTGAGAGCTGTAGCAGAGATACACTGGTCAAGAGATGTAAAAGCAGTGCAATGATTGCTAGATGGTTCAAAAATGCAACCAAAAGTTCTTGCTTAATTTGTTATCTGTGTTTGAACTTCTAGGCAAGCTCACTGTTATGATGTGCATTGGTATTGGGCACAGAAAGAGAAGCAGATTTCATTAGAATCAAACAACTCGTGATGGCAACCCCAGTGCTAAGGTACAATTATGACAATGATGAAGTCACATTGCAGTGTGATCACAGTTAGTCCGAATTTGAAGTAATTATTACGCAGCAAGGATAACTGGTTATATTTGTCACATGACACCAGGTTATCGTCCAATAGGTTTACTTGAAATCACAAGCTTTCGTAGTGCTGTTCCTTTGTCAGGTGAATTCACTTCACCTGATGAAGGAGCAATGCTCTGAAAGCTTGTAATTTCAAATAAACCTGTTGGACTATAACCTGGTGTCACGTGACTTCTGACTTTGTCAAACCCAGTCTATTACTGACACCTTCACATCACAGTTATATTTGTACCCAGGGCATCAACACAAACTGAAAGATGCTATGCTTAGACTGATAAGAATAAGAGGCTTTTGCTTGTAAGCATTTTAATCAATACCTGGTTGGGAGATACAAAATTACAGCGGACTCCTAACACAAGCCACTTCAAACCATCTTTATCAAGCCACTTTGATCTGCTACAAAGCACCTGCAAAGAATGTTGCTTTGTTTGCAGCTATATCATCTGAATATGATCTATACACATGCACATTGCTAACTTGCTGTCAAGGGTAGCATTGCCAATGAATAAATTTAAGATGGTAAGGCAGAGCGTTGAATCTGGAAAATGCAACAAGAAGTCACAGTTCAACATGTTCTGGAAGTCGTGAACCCAACAGAGATGTTGAAAATGAAGGAGAACTACTTTATTTAGAACAAGTACATATCAAAGGAACGATACTCCTCAAGGAAGCAACATTGCACCAGAAATGAGCAGATAGCTGACAAACTGACAGTGACAACTTGCATTCACATCAATCGAAGACCTGAGACTTCAGGGGTAATGAATGAAATGCACATACAGAGACTGATGGAAATTGGACTGACTAGAATTACCATAGTTTTATTATGAATTATCATTTTTTGGTTGACCAGGTATGTTAGGCAACTTGTAGCTGCAAATGGTACGCACGCACACTTCTTGTTTATTTGTTTTTCTGAAAAAGGGGAGTTCCAGAAAGCCAGTGAATATACTGTGCCCTCTAATTCTGCAGCAATCTGATTTCATTTTAACTTGTGGCAGCCATTAAGACACATCACTTGAAACAATTACCATGCTTCAAAAATGTCATGAGGCAACTATTCTTTTCATAATTGTGTTCTGCAGCAGTCTATTGCCACTGAGCAAATGAATGAAATAGACATAACAGCAAAACCTTATTGCTGCAATGATAGCAGTATCACTGCAAATCTTCTCATGCAATTTTTCATGGCTGAAAATCTGTTTATCTAATTTACTAACCCCTCACATTACAAAATTAAATCCCAATGAGGCACTCCTGGGAAATAATTTTCTTAAGCTTTGTCAGCATTCCTGACATTAGATAAGAATTTTGTCACATTCAAACACTATGCGGATTTCCCAAATACTGTTGTGCCAAAGACCTTTGAAAGTTGACCTAGTTAGAGTGACTCCCAATGCTGAAAGCTGATGAGGCAAAATTGTGAGCATCTGCCTACGTGTTCCACATCAGCTCTACGCACAGACTCTTTTCTACTGAAATGCAAAAATCGGTGTTTTAACTAAGATCCAAAGGTAAATTTTGAACAGCATGGATTTGAAACAATTGCTGAGTTCTAAAACATAGGGCCCAGTTTTTAATCAGACCAGAAGCTCCAGGATAAAGCCTCAAAATCCAGGTGGTGTAACTGAAATAATGTTAGGTCTCACTGGGGTAGTTCACTGGAAATCAAGCCCCACTGTTCCTAGAGTTATTACAAAATTGTTTGTAAAATACACAAAATACCAATTTACCTGTCTTTTAGACCAATGTTGGTAGAAGGTGTGGCCAAGCTTCTGTACTCCATATTAATTACCATTTATCACAAACAAATAGATTCTAGCTACAGATAACAATCATGAACTATTGACATATCAATCTACTGGACGAATACACTTGCGCGCACACACTCAAGAAACATTGGGGTCTTTAGCAGCAGGCAGGACTAGGAAGACAATTCAATGGTCTTTGTCCACACTGTTCACTGAAATGACCTCTTTGGCTTGTCAGCACCTGCTACTCCTTGATCTTCCTTCTCCAAGTACATTCATTGGTTTGCAGGAGGCAGAGGAATTCTCCAAATGATAAGGGAAAATAAACTGGCATTCTTCCAGCCTCTATGACACGCTGCCCACATGGTATTCTGCCACTCGCTGTAGGCAGAAGTACTTGTCACTCCTGGGACATCTTGGGTTTCTTGCATTGGTGCCATTTTTAAAAGGCAATCAAGCACTCGGTCAAATGCTGTAGGTATGGAGCTGCCCTGCACACTTGGTTTTATTTGTTCCGGATACGGCACACAAGTGAAAATTGTGGCCTCACTTATCAGATAGGGACCCAGAGGCCCTAGAGGATAGGGTGCTGCAAAGGGCTGTCTTCTTGCACCAGAAACAGCAGAGGAGGCTGCTATACCAGACCCTGCCAGCCTGGTCTTACACTGCCACCCGGGTCAGTGCAATCTTCATGGTCTGGAGAAATGTGCAACAATGCTGCAAGAAGGTTGATTACGTTCTCCATTCTGCCAGGATAAGTGCTATCATCTTTCCTCTGTGAGCTCAACTGACTCTATCTCTGTTACTGCACCCACCTCCCACCAAAGGACATTCTCTACACTCTGACTATCACATGCAGCACCAACCCTCATTCATTCTCGCCCACCCCAATCTCCCCTCCCGCCCCTCTGTGCCACCTATTCACTAACTCAGAACACCTCACGAGACTTCCTCCATCTGCATCATCAATAACAGCTGTGTCACCCACATTCATCTTACTCAATGCGTCTCTTTCTTATTGCAGAAGGAAACAACCCATAATGACACAAAAATGACCAAGAAAGGTGGCGGGGTGGTTGACATTTGGCTCTTTACCCCCTATGAAGAGAGGATCCTGATCCTGACGTGTCCAAGCACCTGGGCTTATACTGGAGGCTGTCTTTGACTTACTGTGCTGGGACCACCTGACTGAAAGGTGTCACCCTTGACTTGACTGAGGACTACAACACTTCTACTTTGAGATATAGCCATTTGGTTGAAGACATACAGTGTGTTTATCATGCTAGCAGCTGGAACATGATGCAGGGTATGAGATTGCAATAGCATGGTGCCTTACAGCAACATGTCCAACCCCATAGCTGCTGGCTGTTAACAAGCTGCATCATTTTGTGCTTGTCCTCAAATGTACAGCAAGATAGAAACACTGTGAGATTGATGGCTATGGCTGAAATAGCAAAGTGCACAAAGAGAAGGCAAGGCAAGGATGCTTACAGCACCCAGGTAGGCTCAAGGTGAGTGAGTGCTAAAAAAGCAAGTGAGGAGCCCCAACAAGCAGACTGGTTCATTTGATGAACTGGATGCCTATTTTAGTGCGGAAATCCTTCTTGCAGCAACAATGCATTAAAAGGTGCCAGTGTGCCCCAAAGTGCAGTGTTTAAGTATGTAAATGTATTGATAATGGATTGGTGATGTGCCATAAGGGTGCAGAGAGGCTGATATGTTTTGGATGCAAATGTCTGTGTATGTGGGAAGCATGCAGCTGCTGCCCATGACCTGAGACATTGGTGCTGGATGTCCCCAGTAGAGGTCTGGAGGATGGTTTTGCATTTCACATTGACTTTCAAGTCAGGAATTCTCAGTATCCAGTTTGTGTCTGGCAAGTAGTAGAATAGAAAAGTTCATATTAATGAGGTGGGATGATGTAATAATGAAGGTGTTAATGAATGATTATTTGCATTGGCAGCACAGTGGCTCAGTGGTTAGCACGCTTGCCTCACAGTACCAGGCACCTAGGTTTGATTCCACCCTCTGGCAATTGTCTGTGTGGAGTTTGCACATTCTCCCCGTATGTGCATGGGTTTCCTCTGGCTGCTCTGGTTTCCTTCCACAGTTCAAAGATATGGCCATGCTTAATTACCCATAGTTCCAGGGATGTGCAGGCTTAGGTGGATTAGCCATGGGAAATCCAGGATTACGGGTGTAGTGATTGGAATGAGGTCAGCCAGGTGGACCTCATTGAATATGAGTTCCTTGGTCGGGGCTGTTAACCCAGTCTAATCAGCGAGTCCTGGCTGACAGATATAAACAGGAGTGTCAGGAGTTCTGTTCACTCTCTGAGCTAGCTGGGTCAGTGTAACCTATGAACATGTAAATAAAGATGACCTGGTGACAGGATGCTGGCCTTCGTGGAGTTATTTCAACAGGGATAGAGTAGGAGGGTGACTCTTTTCAGAGAGTTGGTCTGGACAATGATGGGCCAAATGCCCTGCTTCCACACTGTAGCGATTCTATGATTTAACAGAGTTCTCACTGCTCACTAGTAAAGATCTTGTCTTGGGACTTAGTTGGAAAATGCAAATTGTTGGTTTTGATGTTGAGAAAGGCCCCACACGATTCTCTCAAATTTTTCACCATAGTCCATGTCATTGAGGTCTTGGCCTCGAAGATTCCACCCATTATCTTTTAAAATTTTCTTTGTACTTATTTAAAGTTAATTCAAAAATCCTACCAATGACAAAATCGTGGAAAGAAAAGCAACCAAACTAAGAAATAAAACACATAATAGAGTTTCCAAGAACTGTGGCCATGATTTGACAATAAACTTGATGTAGAAATTTGAAGTATGATGTTGGATCGAGTTGTTTTGCTTGCGCTGTATTATTTGATTACCTTTTATCTACACTCTCTATTGATTTTAGACACTGTGATTATAGAGAATGCAAGAAATTGCACCATGTACAGAGAATTGAAATCACTGCAGTGTTGTGTAGAATTTAGCTTATTGTTGCGAAGATGGTATATCAGGTAAAATATAAATGTGTCAGCGGGCTGATCAATGTCAAGTACAATGACTTCAACTTGAGCTTAATATTCTGATCGAAAACTGACTTATCCATATCAATTCCATCTTCAGTAACTAACACAAAATTGGCTCAACACTGTCACCTCATTTTAATATTGCATCTTTAAAATGGGCTGTACTGCTGAAGTCTCCCCTTGCAATAGGAATGTTAACACGTTTCAAGATATTTGATTGCTGGCAGTGCTGCTGTAAATACATCATCATATCCTGTGCTGCAAGAAGACCTAGATAAATAAAGCATGTTTATGTATCCTCCACGTATATGTTGTTCTTTTGAGGTAACTCGGTCACATAATGGATTAATATATTTTCCAATCACCTTTCAAATTATGATTTAATCCATCCCATTAGGCAGAGAGGTGCAAAGAGGGAAATCCAGAGCTTAAAACCAGCTGAAGGCACAGCTGCCAAAGCTAGAAGAACCAAAATTGGGGATGCACCACAGGCATGTTTCAAGTTGTGCAAAATCTTCCCTGATATTATGCTGCTTTGTTTTTTACCATTGATCTCAACTATATATAACTGTATGAGATCAGCTCTTTGTGATGTCATGCCATTATGTATTTATCCTAAGCTTCAACTACTATGAAAAACAATTCTGTTCATTTAAAAAACTGAACCTCTGAAGCTGATTGGAAAGTACAAAATAAATGACAATGATGATTTTTCACACCAATACTTAGTATATTAGTGCATTTTTACATTTTAGCTGTTAGCTTAGACTCATGACCAACTTTTGAATGATCCAAAAGAAAATGACATGCCTTTTGTACTCAAATTTGACAGGTGATCCATCAGGTATCAAAGTTCAAATACATTTCAATTCCAACTTTCTAATGATTTTCTTTTGGTACTTTCTACAGATAATTCATGAGTAACTTACAGAAAATTTCAATTTTTATTCTTTTATACATAAACTAATGTATATATATATTATTAAAGCACAGTCTCACCAAGTTATCTGAGTTCAAAAATGATACTAAATATCATCTTTATTAAAACAAAATTCATAAGCTACAAATACTGATTATTAGAGAAAAAAAGAACATATCTCTGATTATCTAATGTATAAAATGCCTAAGAATATAGGCTGTAAAGGTTTGGAGTAATTTCCTCTCCAGAATAAAGCACAACAGGCACCATACTGCCGCATAACCAGTTTTCCAGTCAGTTCTGGAGTGTATTTCACACACAGAGTGCCAGCTCTACTGAAGTGAAAAAAGCAACTCTGAGATATAGAGTTGGACGAACACAGCAGGCCAAGCAGCATCATAGGAGCAGAAAGGCTGACGTTTCGGACCTAGACCCTTCATCAGAAAAGGGGGAGGGGAAGGGGGTTCTGAAATAAATAGGGAGAGAGTGGGAGGCGGATAGAAGATGGATAGAGGAGAGGATAGGTGGAGAGGAGACAGACAGGTCAAAGAGGTGGGGATGGGGCCAGTAAAGGTGAGTGTAGGTGGGGAGTTAGGGAGGGGATAGGTCAGTCCAGGGAGGACGGACAGGTCAAGGGGGCGGGATGAGGTTAGGAGGTAGGAGATGGGGGTGCGGCTTGAGGTGGGAGGAGGGGATAGGTGGGAGGAAGAAGAGGTTAGGGAGGTGGGGACGAGCTGGACTGGTTTTGGGATGCGGTAGGGGGAGGGGAGATTTTGAAGCTTGTGAAATCCACATTGATACCATTGGGCTGAGGGTTCCCAAGCAGAATATGAGTTGCTGTTCCTGCAACCTTCAAAATCTTTCTTTTAACAGATCAGAAAATCATTTGGACATTCATGTCCAAGAAGACACATGACTGCTGTGATGTAAACTGTGTGATTGATATATTTAATATCATTTATTCTAAGTTTAGGTTTCTGGTTTTTGAGACAGTAACTGATGGATTTCTCTGTGTTTGAAATGAATGATTAACATGAAAGCATTTCTGTCACCATGTTGATTTTTACAAATTTTTTTAAGGCCTCATTTCAGAATGAAGGGTTTTTTTATGCACCACTAATGGAATTTATTTTGTTTCTCTTGGACTGTTTTGCGACCTAGCAAGGTAAATAATGCAACCTAAAGGTTTGTGAGAGACTTGTGGTACTTGTTTTTTTCTTCAAGCTTAAGGGAAATATCCAATGCTTAGAGGTGGCGACTTTTGGTTTCAATTCTACTTGAGTGTTGAGCAGTTCTATGAAGTCCTTGGAACAGGATGGCTATATAGACCTGTCCTCCGGAAAAGGGAAGGCTATATAGTGGAGTAGGTGACCTCAGAGAAAATAGTTAATGTTAGTCAGCAGACCAAAAGTAGTGAGATAAAACTTTGAAGATGGTACTTAAAACTGATACGATAGCTCCAGGAAGAATCTGAAAGTCGAAGTCACAAGTGACTCAAACCTATCCAAGCTGTTTTATACAGGGCCTTCAGTGTGGATACCATGTGTGTTTTGGGTACTGTACAAAAGCTGTTTTGCTTCTTTACAAAAGAGAGTTTTGTTTTATATTTTTACTGAGCTAAAAATCTTTGAATATGTATTATAAGCAGATGATTTAGTTTATTCGATTTTATCTTTATGTCCTTTGATAATAAACTTGTTTTATTGTCAAAGCAAAATGTGCAATGTTGCTCGCTTACGTTTCAATGAGAGATCACTTGCTTAACTCCAAAACAAATCAAACTATGATGTATCAAGCCAGGCTTCTGCCTGGGATCTGGATTGTCCAGTACTAACATCAGCAGGAGCAAAAGACAACCGTCAAATTTGAATCAGAGATAGTAGGAACTGCGGATGCTGGAGAATCCGAGACAACAAGGTGCAGAGCTGGACGAACACAGCAGGCCAAGCAGCATCATAGGAGCAGAAAGGCTGACGTTTCGGGCCTAGACCCTTCATCAGAAATGCTTGCCTGGAGATGCCGGCGCATTGCTGCGAGTGTGTGTTTCAGGAGTCGCAGGGAGAAACGCTTCTGAAGGATCGTAATGCTATGAATGTAGATATTGTCACGGTTGGGGCCAAATTGGGAAGGCCTGAATGTGGACTGTAGTCCATTGAGGATGATCTGGTTCCGTAGGCAGGTACTAAGAAAGGTGATGTGGCTATAGTACCTGGTTTGCTTCAGGACATGGTCGAGCAGTTTCAAGGCCGAAGAGATTACGAGAGAGTTGCAGTGAGAGAGAGATCCCCTGAGGTTTGTCCGGAGGGAGGAGGGTAACTTCTTCAGGCTAGGCATCCTTAGAAGAGGCTTCGCAGTGGGGTTAAAATTGAATCAGAGATAGTAGGAACTGCAGATGCTGGAGAATCCGAGACAACAAGGTGCAGAGCTGGATGAACACAGCAGGCCAAGCAGCATCATAGCAGCAGAAAGGCTGGCGTTTCGGGCCTAGACCTGGAAGATCTTCTTTGGTGTGAATGGATAGGATGTTTATACTAGTGAGCTTAAGACATAAAGTAAACAGACCAGAACAACAATTTTGATTTCATAGCAAAAGAATCATTTTGTTTTATCAGTTCATAAACATCCAGGTTCAGTTCAGAAGGTTGAATAGTTTCTGCCAGCAGGGGAGCCAAGATTCTTCAGGTGAGTTGAGTCAGGGGAACCAGTTACCTCAGCAGAAGTGTTTTTTAGGCGAATTTGAGCTTGTGCAGAAGTCTTCAATTTGTGTCAAAGTCCTAAAGGACACAAAAGCTAGACCAGGTTGATAGCAGTCAGTGAGGGATGAAACAAAAGAGAAAACACACTTGACCTCATCCTTAACTGATCTGACGGCTGCAGATGCATCTGCCCATGACAACATCTGTAAAAGTGATCCCTGCACAGCCCTTCTGGAGATGAAGTGCCACCTTCATGTTGAGAATACCCTCCAATGTGTTGTGTGGCATATCACCGTGCTAAATGGGACAGACTAAGAACAGATTAGCAATTAAAGGCATCCATGACATGCTGTGGGCCATCAGCAGCAGCAGAATTGTACTCCAGCACAATCTGTAACCTCATGGCCTAGCATATTCCACACTCAACCATTACCATCAAGCCAGGGGGATTAATCCTGGTTCAATGGACTGCGAAGGAGATCACGCCAGGAGCAACACCAGACAAACCTAAAAATGAGGTACTAAACTGGTGAAGCTACCAAACAGCGTAAATAGAAAGTGATAGACAGAGGTAAGTGTCCGTCAACACAACCAACAAATCAGATGTATGCTCCGCAGCCCTGCCACATCCAGTCATGAATGGTGGTGGGCAATGAAACAACTCACTGGAGAAGGAGGCTCCACAAGTATCCCCATCCTCAATGATGGAAGAACCCAACACATCAATGCAAAAGATAAGGGTGGAGAAGTTGCAGCAATCTAGCAATGCCAAGTGGATGATTCATCTCAGCCTCCTCTTGCAGTTCGTAGCATCACAGATGCCAGTCTTCAGCCAATTCAATTCACTCCATGAGATATCAAGAAACAATTGGAGACATTGGATATTGAAAAGGCTAAGAGACCTGACAACATTCTGGCAATAGTACTGAAGACTTGTAATCCAGAACTTCCCGCTCCCCTAGCCAACCTGGGCCAGTATAGTTATAACACTGAGATCTACCTGCCAATATGGAAAAATTGCCTAAGTATGTCCTGTACACAAAAAGCAGGACAAATTCAACCCAGCCACTACTGCCCCATCAGTCTACACTTGATCATCAGGAAAGTGATGGAAGATATCATCAGCAGTGTATCAAATAGCCCCTGCTCAGCAATAATCTGCACAATGGCGCCCAGTTTAGGCTCTGCCAGGGTCACTCAGCTCCTGGCCTTATTACAGCCTTGGTTCAAACATAGACAAAAAAGCTGAATTTCAGAGGTGAGGGAAGGTGAAAGCTTCTCGATATCAAAGCCACATTCGTAGCATCAAGGAGCACTGGCAAAACTGGAATCAATGTATCGGGGTGCAAACTCTCTACTGGTTGGAGTCATACCTGGTACATGGAAAAATGGTTGTGATTGTTAGAGGTCAGTCATCTCAGCTCCAGGAAGTCTCTGCAGGAGTTGTTCAGGGTGGTGTCCTAGGCCCAACCATCTTCAGCCGCTTCATCAATGACCTTCCCTCTAAACTAAAGTTGGAAGTGGGGAAGTTCGCCAATAAGTGCACAATGTTCAGCAGTTTTCTTGACTCCTCAGATATTGAAGCAGTCCACATTTAAGTGCAATAAGATCTGAACAATTCCAAGCTTGAGCTTACAAGTGGCAAGTAATATTCATGCCACACAAATGCCAGGCAATGACCATCTCCAATAACAGACAATCTAACCACTACCCTTTGACATTCAATGGTGTTACTCTCACTGAATACCTCACTATCAACATCATGGGGCGGGGGGAGGGTGTTTACCATTGACCTGAAACTGAAATAGACTCAGCATATTGATACGATGACTACAAAAGCAGGTTAGCTGCTAGAAATACTGCGGTAACTCACCTCCTGACTCCCCAAAGCCTGTCTAGCATCTACAAAGCACACATCAGGAGTGTGATGGAATTGTCCCCAGTTGCATATTTAAGAAGCATGACACCATCCAGGATGCCACCTGATTGGCACCACCTTCACAAGTATCCATTCCTTCTATCATCAACACTCAGTAGGAGCAGTGTGTACTTTCTACAAGGTGCAATGCAGAAATTCGCCAGAGATCCTTAGACAGCACCTTCCAAACCCACAACTTCCTCCATCTAGAAAGACAGGTTTAACAACTACATAGAAACACCACAACCTGCAAGTTCACCTCCAAGTCACTCAGCATTCTGACTTGGAAATATATCACCATTCCTTCACTGTTGCAGGGTCAAAATCATGGAATTCTCTCCCGACAGGCATTGTGGGTCTACTGACAGCACATGAACTGCAGTGGTTCAACAAGGCAGGTCACCAACACCTTCTCAAGGGTAACTAGGGACAGGCAATAAATGCTGGTCGACCAGCAATGCCCACATCAGATGAGTGAAGAAATAGACCGACAAATTTGGGAAGGCATTGTAAAATTGTCTCTGCAATTCAGGGAACAGAATCTGGAAGTAAGCAGAGACTTAAAGAGCTGAGATAGGAGCATATTTTCTTTGACTTGAGTCTCCGTAACGGTTAATATTGGGAAGCAGATTCTAACTTTGTTTTGCTGTTTGTGTTAAGATCTTTCTAAACAGTCCTATATATCAATGCTGTTTGTTTCCATTTTCTCTTTTCTGTAATAAACAATGTTCAGCAGCTTGTTGTTCAGCAGATCTGTTATTTAAAGAATATCTGGAGGCTTGTTCAGTGACTAACCACCACATTAACTAACTGAAGAAAATTAAACACATGACCTATCAAGCCAGATTTCATTTTGGGATCTGACATGTCCAGTTGTATCATCAACTGAGATTATAACAAACTGTGTACATGATCGATAAATATCTTTCATATAGACTTGCAGGTGCACAATTCTATCTGTTATTATGACACCAACAAAGATTTTTAAATACATAGTAAAAGTATAATTCCATTAATCCCAAATTGAAAAGAAAAACACTAGTTTTTATGCAATACCCAAAATGCACTTCTGGTACAGTATCCAACAGACATCTTTTATATGGTACCCAGAAACACACATAGGCAGTACTCACACCAGAATCCCTAGCTCTAACACCTAGAATATCTGGTAGCTCCACAGGGTTTTATCCCAACATTTCTGGTCTGGGACTAATACTAATTATTTAATCTAAGGTAATCTAATTTCATTATATGCTTCTCTTCTCAGGAGCACTGATCTAAGCATCTTCATTAAAGGGCTATCTATACCCCTCGTTATTTTGTAAACTTCTGTAAGTTCACCTCTCAATCTCCTATGCTCCAGTGAAAAACGTTCCAGCCTGTCCAGTCTTTCTTTACAACTCAAATTTTCCATACCCGGCAACATCCTGGTAAGTCTCTTCCAAACCCTCTCCAACTTAATAACATCCTTCCTGTAACTGGATGACCAGGACACTGTATTCCAGACGGGGCCTCACCAATGCCCTGTACAACCTTAACATGACTGCCCAACTCCGATACTCAAAGGAATGAGCAATGAAGGCAAACATGCCAAATGCCTTTTTAACCACCCTGTGATGCAAAATTCAAAGAATTATGTACCTGCACCCCTAGGTCCTACTGTTCTACAACACTACTCAAGGCCCTACCATTAATTGTATGTACCCCACCCTTGTTTGTTGTACCAAAATGCAATACCTCTCATTTATCCAGATTGAACTCTACCTGCCATTTTTCAGCCCATTGACCCTTTTGTAATCTTAGAAAACCTTAATGTCTTTTGTCTTTTCCCTAGGATAGGGGATTTCAAGACTGGGGGCACATGTTTAAAGTGAAATGAGAGAGATTTAAAAAAACTCAAGGGACAAGTTTTTTTACACAGAGGGTGGTTCGCATGCGGAATGAACTTCCTGAGGAAATGGTGCATGTAGGTACAATTACAACATTTAGAAGACATTTGGATAAGTACATGAATAGGAATTGTTTGGAGAATATAGGCCAAGCACAGGCAGATGGGACTAGTTTAGTTTGGGATAATGTTCAGCATGGGCTGCGTGGACCAAAGGGTCTGTTTTGTGCTGCATGACTCCGTGATTTCAAAGGGCTGCTCTCTCTAAGCTATTGCTATTTATGGGTGTTTCCGATAACCTTGAAAAAGTCTTTCAAAATGCAGCTTGTTTATCTAGTTGTGTCATAAAACCCTACCAATGTATATAAAAATGCATTAATTCTATTGCTTGGCCTCAAAACTGATTTAAAATAAATCACCATGGCTACAAAACTATTGAGAATTATTAACTTCAGACACAGAGAAAAAACCACAGTAACTATTTCAAAAGCCAAAAATATAAATTTACAATAAATTATATCAAAAATGTATAAAAATCAGGCAGTTTACATATTTACTAAATATTTAGTGCACTGCAAGTCATTAAATGGTCTACAGCATATTTTGAACACATCAGAGGTAGTGGCGCCGTGGTATACAGTCAGGAGGGAGCTGCCTTAGGAATCCTCAACATTGACTCTAGACCTCATGACTTCTGGTTAAACATGGGCAATGCTTAACCATGTACCATCCTCCCTTGGCTGATGAACTGGTACTCCGCCGTGTTGAACAACACTTGGAGGAAGCACTGAGGATAGCAAGGACACAAAATGTACTCTGGGTGGGGAATTTCAATTTCCAAGAGTGGTTCGGCAGCAGTACTACTGATTGAGCTGGTTGGGTCTTAAGGGACATAAAGAAAGGCTGGATAGGTTGGAACTTTTTTCACGAGAACATAGTAGGTTGAGAGGTGACCTTGAAGAGTTTTATAAAATCGTCGGGGTATAGATACAGTTAACAGTAGGTGTTTTTTTCCCTAGGATATTGGATTTCGTGACTAAGGGGCATATGTTTAAAATGAGAAGAGAGAGATTTAAAAAAGACACAAGTGGAAAATATTTTACACAGAGGGCAGTTCCTATGTGAAATTAACTTCCTGAGGAAGTAGTGGATGCAGGCACAGTTACAACGCTTAAAAGACAGTTAGATGAGTACATAAATAGGAAAGGTTTGGAGGGATATGGGCCAGGAGCATACAGATGGGACTGGTTTAATGTGGGATTATAATCGGCATGGACTGGTTGGACCAAAGTGTCTGCTTCTGTGCTGTATAACTGTATGACACTAGGTTCAACCATTAAAAACCCTTAGGGTCTTTTCAACTTGTTGCTAATGGAATACAATTTCATCTGCATGCTTTCTCTTCAGGTCTTTGCCTAAGCACAATCCAATGCACAGCAATCTGCACAAGGGATAAGGAAAGCAGACATGTCCTGAACACACTCCAACCAACAGAAGTCAAACTCTGTGCTCCCGGCACCAATCTAATCCACATTGGCCATTAGGCCAATTAAGGTCACCCTTTAAAGTCTGAATTCCAATGACAATATACACTGTTGCATGTGTTTTCTGTCCCATAGCTATCACTAGTAATGGTAAAAGCTGCAATTCCTTTCTGTCCCATGGCTGATCAAGAAACTCTTCTGATTTAATCATCAGCCATTACAGTATATTGGAAGGATTTACAAGTTGACCCTCAACCTGTTTGGCCATGCTGTAAACTTACCCTCCTTGGTCCTCAAGTCCTGGAGTACTAGAATCTGGAACTTCTTTGGTTAAGAAGCAAGGATGCCATATACTGTGCTATAATACCTCTTCCTCTTCCTCCTTCTCCATTATATGTGGTAACACTTTAAGTGAACTTTGAAGATTTATGCTTGAAATCATCAATATATCGTACAATTACTGAACAGGAAAGTCTCAATAGATGCTTGTATGATGTTGTTCCACATAACAACTAGAGGAATTTTCAGGCTTTGCAATATCAATATGCAAGTCTAATCTTCAAATCAGCCGAGGGGTGTTCAGTAAGAAGATCAACTGCTTATTACCTATGCTAGTAATATCTTCATAAGATTATAAGAACAGGAGTAGACCATTCAGCCTGTCAAACCTGCTCCATCATTTAATATATACATGGCTGATTGAACATTTTAATACCTTTTATCCACACTATCCCATAACGCCATTGATAATCAAAAAATTATCAATCTCTACTTTAAATAGACTTAGAACTCCAGCCATGGCTCAAGTTTTGAAATGCAAAGTTCAAGCTTGTGTAGCCATTGACACTTCCTTCAAATGTGTATATCTGGGACTCATGCAGCATTCTTTTTAATTTTCTGTCCAGTTGCATGGGCCTCTGAGATCTGTGCACACCAGCAACTTCAGAACTGGAAGTCAGTGCTAAAATTTGCATGCCAATGCCAAACGCCACGCACAGAACTTTGGAGTACAACTTAAAGGGAACATTGGACACATGGCATGTCCAACACTTAACACACATCATAGCATTTACACATAGGAACAGGAGTAGGCCAATCAGCTTGTCAAACCTGCACCATCATTCAATACAATCATGGTTTGTTGAACACTTCAACAGTTTTATCCACTCCATCTGCATAACCCTATGCACCACTGGTAATCAGAGATCTATCAATCTTTCCCCTAAACATACTCGAAGACTGAGCTTCCATAGCCCTCTGTGGTAGAAAATTCCGAAGATTCATTACCCTTTGAGTAAAAAAGTTTCTCTTCATCTCAGACCAAAGTGGCAACCCCTAATTTTTAAATAGTGACCTTAGTTCTAGATTACCCCACCAAGGGAACCATCTTACCTGTATCCACCCGGTCTATG